>NW_023416533.1:0-89797 GCF_012460135.2 Molothrus ater | reverse complement strand
AGCCAGTCCATGGTTTGTGGCACAGGGACAGGAATGGCTCTGCTGTGCTTGGGGTCCCCATCATTCCCTGGGGTTTCTGTCCCTCCTCCGGGTCTCCTGCTTTTCTGGCCTCCCCATTCCTTTGGGTTCCCATCTCTCCACAGGGTCCACATCCCTCACAGAAGTCTCTGTCCTCCCTGGGCTCCTCAGCTCTCCCCACAATCCTTGTCTCTCTCAGTGGTCCCCATCCCTCTGCAGGTCCCTCACCCACCCCATGGGTCCCTGTTAATCCCCAAGGATCCCCATCCCTCTCCAAGGGTTCCCATCCCTCTCTGGAGTTCACATCCCACCTCAAGATCCCTGTCCATCCCTAAGGATCCACATCCTTTCCATCCCTCCCCAACCTTCTCCTTCTGTTCTCATCCCTCCCCAGTGTCTCCATCCCTTCCCAGGGTCGTTATCCATTCCCAGGCTTCCTATTCCTCCCCAGGGTCCTCATCCCGCCTCAGGTCCCCCATCCTTCACAAGGATCCCCACCTCTCCCCAATGTCCCCATCCCTCTCCAAG
Organism: Molothrus ater; assembly: GCF_012460135.2. NCBI lineage: Eukaryota > Metazoa > Chordata > Aves > Passeriformes > Icteridae > Molothrus > Molothrus ater. The sequence goes on along the minus strand of NW_023416533.1, from coordinate 89,251 downwards.
GTCCCCACCCCTCCCTGGTGTCCCTATCCCTTCCCAAGGATCCCCATCCCTTCCCAAGGGTCCCCATCCCTTCCCAAGGATTCCCATCCCTTCCCAAGGGTCCTCATCCCTCCCCCCTGGTGTCCCCATCCCTCTCCAATGTCCCCATGCTTCCCAAGGGTCCCCGCCCCTCCCTGGTGTCCCCATCCCTCTCCAAGGATCCCCATCCCTTCCCAAGGGTGCCCATCTCTTCTCAAGGGTCCCCACCCTCCCTGGTGTCCCCATCCTCTCCAAGGATCCCCATCCCTCTCCAAGGTCCCCATCCCTCCCTCGTGTCCTCGTCCCTCTCCAATGTTCCCCATGCTTCCCAAGGGTCCCTATCCCTCCCTGGTGTCCCCACCCCTCCATGGTGTCCCCACCCTCCATGGTGTCCCCGTGCTGTCCCCACCTTGGCGAGCAGCAGGAGCGTGCGGCCGGTGCGGGCTCCGCGTGCTGCTCCCGCAGCCCAAAGAGCTTTGGGGTGAGCACAGCAGGAGCGAAGAAGCGAAGGAAGAGGAACCCACTGATGGAGAAGTACCGCACCTCCTGGAGGGGGACAGGGACAGCTCGGGGGACAGGCACAGCTCTGAGCTTGGCGTGGTGCTCCTGGGGCTGTGCAGACCCCCAGCCCCGCCGCGGGCCCCACCTCGTGCTGTGCCGAGGGGAATCGCTGCTCCACCCGCCTGCGGAGCTGCTGGAATGCCACCCGCATGGGGAGGGGACACTTGTCCACCGAGCCACGATGGCATCAAGGATGTCCCCCAGGTAGCCCTTCAGCAGCTCCAGGCTGCTCTCCCGCACCTGCACCTCCGACAGGGACCCTTTGAGGGAGATCCTCCTGTGGGGACACCTCTGGGTCAGGGACACTGGAAATGGGGCACTGAGCTGGCCAGACCCATGGACTCAGCAGCAATAGGTGGCACCTTCCTGCAGGGGACACAGGGACATGCCAGGTGCCCTGTTCCCCTCCCAGACATCCACCTGTGCCCACCTGCCCCGGCTCAGCTCCATCTTGCCAGGGTCCAGCTCCACATATCTTCTCCTCAAAGATGCGGTTCACCACCGGCTTCAGGACCTCATGCAGGTAGGGCAGCCCACCGCCTGCAAGGGGTGGGAAGGCACTGTCCTTGTCCCCAGATGCCCTGCTGGGACAGCAGGGAGGTGTCCCTTCCCATGCTCACCTTCATGAACTGCTCCATGGATTTGGAGGCCAGCGAGTTGGAGCGGAAGAGGGTGTTGGGATCAGCTGGAAGAGCACAGAGGCTGCGGCAAGGTGGGCACAGGGCGATGTCCCAGCTGTCCCTGGTGTGCCCAGCCCCAGGGACACGTGGCACCTTTCCTGTCTCTCCCTTGGTGTCCTCACTCTTTCTCCATGGGGATCTGGAGCGACCCTGGCTTGGGGTTTCTTAGGGTGGCCCTGGGCACTTACTGGTCCTGGCCAGCTCGCGGCTGGTGAGGTAGTCCAGGAGGGGCACAGCCAGCCCTTGGCACAAGAAGAGCTTCACCAACTTGGTGGCCACGTCCTGCCGGCTCTCCCCTGAGGTCACCTCCTCCAGGACAGCCAGGGCTGTGCCTTCGGGGTTCTGTGGGGAGGGCAGGGTGGGCACAGCAGGGCCTCCACACTGGGGTGGTCACCCCAAAGTTCCCCACAGCCCCAGCACCTACCTGGGCTGGGCAGAGGATGGGCTCGGTGAGGAGCTGGATGAGGGGCTGGTAGTGGTGGGAGGGCAGGACCGTGTCCTCCAGCAGCCTCACTGCCAGCCTCAGGGCACCCAGCTGTCCCCTGCAATGACACAGGGGCTCATGTGGGTCCTGTGCCCTCCGTGGGGGCCACCTCGTGCTGCCGTGGTCACAGCCCCCTGTCCCCTCTGCCTGCACTCACCCGTGGTCCTCGGTGGTGCTGGGGAAGGGCAGGAGATGGAACCAGCCCCTGGTGGGGCCTGGGCAGAGGGTGTCCACGAAGAACTCGACCTGGGGGACAGAGGCAGGGTCTGGATGGGTGAGGGGACATGTGCCAGTCCCCTGTGCTGCACCTCCCTTGGGTGACAGCCCAGGACATGCAGGGTCTGCATGTGGCACTGCCCCCATCCCGGTGGGTCCTAACCTGTGGTCACCCAGACCCCGCACAGGGGGTGCAGAGGTGCCCCCAGGCCCCATTCGGGTGTGGCCCGAGGTCCTCACCCGCCCCAGGAAGTCGTTCTTGCCCACGATGTCCCAGTCCCAAAGCTCCACGCTCAGCACAGCCTCTCCCAGCTCCCCCTCTGGCAGCTCGAACTCCAGCACCTCATCCCAGCGCGGGAACCGCGTTTTCTTCACTACCTGCGGGCACCGGGACTGGTGGCCAAAGGGACGAGGTGCCCGACGGTGCCCGAGGGTGCCCGAGGGTGCCCGAGGCTCTGGGTCCGTAGGGGACCGGGCGCCACACTCAGCACCCAGCAGTGACTCACGGCTGTCTCCAGCGTGTGCCCGCAGCACGACACCCGGCCAAAGGGGTCTGAGGTGCCCGAGGCGTCCCGGGGGGCCAGGTCCCTGTGAGGACGTGGGGTCAGCAGGGTTTGTCCCCATCCTCACGGTCCCTGCAGCCCCACGTTCCCGCTTTGTGCCAGCTCGCCTGGGCATACGGGGCAGCCAGCAGGAGCCAGGGGATGCTGGGGGGATCGTGTCCCATTTCCAGGGAGTCCTTCCTCCTCCAGTCCCTAGTGGGGCTGATGCCGTCCCTCCTGGCTGTCCCCATGGCCACCCTGTCCCCATGGCCATCCTGTTGCCGTGGCAGCCGCTTTGGTTGCCATGGCAGCGGGATGCTGCCTCTGCTGGCTGCTCCATCTGTCAGCTGTGTGTGTGTGTGTCACCGTGCGTGTGTCCCTATGCACGCTCACACGCGTGCACACACTTGCGCACACATCTGCACCCCTAAACCCAGACGGGCAGCCTGAGCAGTGCCTCAGTTTCCCCAGATTTTGAAACCAAAGGGCAAACACACTGCGTGAGAGCCAACCATTCTGCTGGGGACAAACCCTGGTGCTCCTGTGTCCCTGTCCCCAAGCAGGGATGGCAGCACACTCCCCACTGATCCCCCATGGCATTGTCACACGTGGGTTGGCACTGCTGATGTCCCCAGCCTGGCGCAGCGAGGATCATTCCGAGTGTGGAAAGGGGAGGACAAACGCTGTGTCACCACTGTCCCCATCCCCTCCTCTCCTCCCTCCTGTCAAAAATAAGACCCCGTGATGGTGGCAGCCCCCGGAGCTGCCAGCCCCCACCTGGCCTCGATGAGGTGGCAGCGCAGCACCCGTGGGTGGCCCCGCTCAGGGACCTGCAGCTCCAGGTGGATCTCACCCTGCACCTCCTGGTCGGGGCTCACAGGTGCCAGGCTGAGCCAGCTGTCAATGCCTGCCGAGGGGGACAGCGTGGGCACCCCATGGTGCCAGCTTGGGTCCCGCTGTCCCCCACCCCACTGTGCCCCCCTCACCCCGTGGCTCGGCTGAGATCTGCTGGTGGCTGAGTGACACCTTGCCAATGACATCGTCCTGCCTGTGAGGAACAGACACAGCAGGACACTGCTGGGGACCTGCCACCTCTCGGGGGGTCCCCAGTGCCCGCCCTGCCCATGCTGTCCCCCTACCCAATGGTGTCTTCATCCAGCACATAGATGGCGAGGCTGTGGAATCCACGGGGCAGAAGCAGCGTGATTTCCTCACCCCAAAAAGGGTTCAGGCTCTTCCACACGGTGGCTGTCCTGCCGGGATGGCAGAGGTGGCTGTCCCCCCAGGGAGCATCCCCCACTCCTGTGTGTCCCCTCCCAGTGTGGGACAGTGTCCCCGTACCTGGCCACCACCTCATTGTCCACCTTGACCACGCAGTAGGGATCGCTGGAGCCAGACCTGGGCAGGGGATGGGGGTGCCCAGGGTAGCCCCCACTCGGGAATCCCCCCATCCTGGGGGCCTCAGACCCCAACAGTGAGGCACCAGCCCCGGGGTGAGCTGAGCTGCCCGGTCTGAGCCTGGGCCTGCTGACACCAGGATGGGGACATCCCCTTTCTCCTTGAGCTGAGGGACCTGCTGGGGGTCATCCCGAGCCATCGCAGTGTCCCTGTGCCACCCACCCGTGGGTACCACTGTCTGTCCAGCAGCACAGCCCAGCCCGAGTCTCTGTGACACCCACGGTGCCACCGGTCTGGCCCTTTCCACCGGGAGAACAGGATAGAGGGATGAGGGACGGATCCAGGGGCCATCCACCCGCTCCCTGCAAAGCCCCTTTCTGCTGGGTTATGGCAGCTGGAGCAGCAGCGAGGGGTGCCGGCCCTGGGGCGCTGCTGGAGCCCCAAATCCCCAGGAGGTGCTTCCTCAAGGACTGAGACCTCGAGATGGATGAGGGACGTGACTCCAGTCTCTGTCCCTGCCGTAGGACGGGAAGTGGGAGTGGCTCCCCCCGACCCCCTCTGCAGCCCCACCACAGCCCCAAGCTGGATTTGGGGACGCTGGGAGCAACACCGGGCACCCCAGCATTGTGCAGATCGCCTGCTCTGCTCAGCCCCCCGCAGTGGGGCACCCCCCGGCGGCAGAGCCCCCCGAGGCAGGGACACGGCCCCGCTCCCGGCTGCCCGGCCCTGGGAGCGGCCGGTGGTGCCAAGCTGGCACATCCGGAGGTGCCCGGGACCCAGCTCCGCTGAGCCGTGTCCCCGGGGCAGGAGCGGGCGGGGGCCTCCCTGCACCCCCCGATCACCCCCCCCCCCCACAAAGGCGTGGGGGGGGGGGGTGTAGGGGCTGTGCCCCCCCCCCCAGTGTCACCCCCAGGTTTTGGGGGATCCTCTGTGCCCACCCTGCTGGGGGGCACGAAAAGGGTGGTGAAGGGGTTGGGGGGCTCATACACCCCTGGGGGATGGGGAGGGCTGGCAGTGCCTGCACACCCCAGACCCCCACTTTGCGGGAAATGGGGGCTAGAAGAGACCCCCAAAACTGTACGAAGAGAACACCCAGGGAGGGCAGAGCACCCAGCGCCCCCTCCCCGCCACATCTCTCGGGGTGGGTCTGGGGGAAATAGGGGGGCCCTGAGCCCCCGAGCCACTCACAGGTCCTTGGCGGGCAGGTCCTTCCCCTCCAGCACCCGGCAGCGCAGCCAGGCGGTTTTGGCCATGCCGGCGAACTTCGAACTTCGGGGTGGGCACCTGGGGGGCTGCGATGGGTGCCCGGGGATGCCCTGAGCCCCGCAAAGCCCCGCGGGGCTGCCAGCACCTCCTCCTCCTCCTCCTCCTTCTCCTCCTCCTCCTCCTCCGCCGCCGCCGCCGCCGCTTCTCACCGCCGCTTCTTCCTCTTTCCTCTCCTCGGTTGTTTTCGCTGCCGCTTCGCTCCCACCTGCGCCAGGCGGGCACAGGGCGGAGGGCGAGCGCGGGGAGGTGGCACCGTGCCCACCGGGAGGGTCCCATTGCCAGCCAGCGAGCAGACAGCAAAGCCACCCTCCGTCCTAGAGGCGGGGAAACTGAGGCACGGGGGCACGGCAGAGCGGTGGCACCTGTGGTGAGGGGCTTCTGTCATGTCACAAGGGGTGGGTGTCCCCCAGGGTGGGGAGCTCGGTCTGGACCCCAAAGTGCCAAAGTAGGGGGGGAATGGGTGAACACTGGACTTCGGTAGGAGGGGAGGAAGGAGGTGCATGGGACCCCCAAGGGACCTCCGGGTGACCCCAGCCCTCAGAGGGGACACCCTGAGCCAAACTGGGGGGACTCCTGCAGGTCTTGGGGTGTCTGTGGGTGCAGCATCCCGATCCCAGCGCTCCCTAAACCAGGGACCCTGAGCCAGAGAGGATGAGGGGCACTGAGGGGGAGCATCCCTGCCCTGGTGAGGCATAGCGGGGGCTTGGGGGGCTGCGGAGTTTGGGGTGCTGGCCAGCTGTGTCCTGCTGGCATTGCCAGGGTGGGCATCACCCAGGGGGTGCTGGAGGGGCTCAAAGGAGGGGTGCTGGCTCTTGGGGGGCTGATGATGATGGGGTGCTGGCTCTTGGGGGGCTGATGATGGGGTTCTGGTTCTTGGGGGGCTGATGTGGGGCACAGAGTGATGGGGGTGCTGCTAAAGGGGGGCTCAGTGAGATCCTTGGGGGCTGCTGGGGGTATGAATATGGGGGTGCTGATTTTTGTGTGGGCTGCTGAATTGGGGGGCGTCATCCAACGGGTGCTGGGTCCTGGGGGTGTCACTGCCAGGGGGTTCCTGAGCGGTTGTTGTGGAGGAGATGTCACTCGCTGGTGGGGGACTGTCACTATGTGGGATGTCACCGGTGGGGGTGTCACTGGCCAGGGGTGTCCTCATGTGGGTGTTGGGCCGAGGGGGATCACTGCCAGGGGGTGTCCCTGTGGGTGCTGGGGGGCTGTCACTACCAGGGGTGTCCCCGTGTGGGTGTGTGAGGGTGTCCCTGGGGAGGTGTCCCGGTGTGTGTCCCTGAAGGTGTCACTGCCAGTGGGATGTCCGGTGCGGGTTCTCTGTGGGGTGTCACTGTCGGAGGTGTCCCTGAGGTTGGACTGCAGGAGGTGTCCCGGTGTGTGTCCCTGAGGGTGGGATCACTGCCGGGAGGTGTCCCTGTGTGTGTCCTGAGGGCTGTCCCTGCCAGGGGATGTCCCGGTGTGTGTCCCTGCGGGAGGTGTCCCGGTGCCGGGTCTCTGAGGGTGTCCCTGCCGGGGGGTGTGTCCGGTGCGGGTCTCTGAGGGTGTCACTGCCAGGGGTGTCCCGGTGTGTGTCCCTGAGGGTGTCCCTGCCGGGAGGTGTCCCGGTGCCGGGTCTCTGAGGGTGTCGCTGCCCCGGGCCCGGCGGGCGGGGTCCGGCCCGGTTCCCGCCGTTTCTCCCTCACGGAGGCCGTTCCAGGCCCTCTCCCGCCCTCTCCCGCCCCATGCCGGTCGCGGGGCGGTGCCGGTGGCGGCGGGGCCGGAGGAGGCGGCTCCAGGTCCCCTCCCCGCGCCGCCGCTTCCGCCGCCGCCGCCGCCCTGGGCCGGGCGGGCCCGGCGGGGCCGAGCGGGCGGCGGGGCCGCCATGAAGCCGAGCGGAGGTGAGCGGGAGCCGGGCGGGGACACGGGGGGCTGGGTCTGTGAGGGTGACGGGGCTTTGGGGGCTCTGGGGGTAACGGGGCTGTCCCGCAGCAGAGGAGCCGGTGCTGCTGGCGGAGCTGAAGCCGGGCCGGCCCCAGCGCTACGATTGGAAATCCAGCTGCGAGACCTGGAGCGTCGCCTTCTCCCCCGACGGGGCCTGGTTCGCCTGGTCCCAGGGACACTGCGTGGTCAAACTGATCCCGTGGCCCCTGGGGGAAGCCGAGCTGTGAGTGCGGAGTCATGGAATGGGTTGGGTTAAAAGGGACCCTAAAGCTCGTCCAGTCCCACCCCTGCCATGGGCAGGGACACCTCCCACCATCCCAGGGTGCTCCCAGCTCCATCCAGCCTGGCCTTGGGCACTGCCAGGGATCCAGGGGCAGCCCCAGCTGCTCTGGGCACCTGTGCCAGGGCCTGCCCACCCTGCCAGGGAACAATTCCTGATTCCCAAGATCCCATCCATCCCTGCCCTCTGGCAGTGGGAGCCATTCCCTGGGTCCTGTCCCTCCATTCCTTGTCCCCAGTCCCTCTGCAGCTCTCCTGGAGCCCCTTTAGGCCCTGGCAGGGGCTCTGAGGTGTCCCTGGAGCCTTCTCCTCTCCAGGTGAGCACCCCCAGCTCTCCCAGCCTGGCTGCAGAGCAGAGGGGCTCCAGCCCTCGGAGCATCTCCTCCTCTGGTCTCACTCCACAACATCCTGATGTTGGGAATTCCAGGGCTGGGCCAGCTCTGCAGGTGGTGTCTCACCTGAGTGGCAGAGGGGCAGAATCCCCCCTCCTTTCTTGCTGCCCATGTTGGGGGATCAGCCCAGGGTGTTTCAGCGGTGTCCTCCCAGTGCTGCTCTCCATCCATTCGTTCCCCAAGCTTGGATTGATCCCAGGGGTTGCCCAGTGTGGGGTGAGGATGGGTGCAAGGAGCTGGGGGGTGAACACTCCACCCATCCCTGCCTCCCTCCAGCGGCTGCAAAACCTCGGAGCGCAAGAGCCGGGGCAGCAAAGCGGAGGACCTGGAGCCGTGGGGCAGCCAAGGAGAAGACTCTGGAGTGTGGGCAGATCGTGTGGGGCCTGGCCTTCAGTGCCTGGCCAGCAGCTGAGGATGGGGACACAGATCCTGCCTGTGCTGTGGGGCTTCCCTGCCTGGTCCTGGCCACCGGGCTCAACGATGGGCAGATCAAGGTGTGGGAGGTGCAGACAGGTGAGCAGCCCTCGCTGTCGTGGCTTCAGGCTGGCTGTCCCCTTGTTCCCCTGTGGAAGGAGATCCCATCTCCCCCCTTCCCCAATACCTGCCCTGTCCCAAGCAGGGCTGCATGAATGCTCTGCCTCATTCCCCGTGGATGGATGGCACTGAGCCTGGCTCCTCTCTGCAGGGCACCTCCTCTTCAGCCTCTTGGGACACCAGGATGTTGTCAGGGACCTGAGCTTCGCTCCCAATGGAACCCCCATCCTCGTGTCGGCCTCGCGGGACAAGACCTTGCGTGTGTGGGACCTGAGCAGGAATGGTAGGAACATGCAGGGATATCCCTGTGCTGGGTCAGGGAAGGGGGAGAAACCCATCCTGGGAGGGAAGGTGGTGGGAAGGGACCTTAGGGGACAGTATTTGAGGCAGAAGGGCACAGCCATGTGACTGGGAGCAGAGTGTAACCTGGGAGATACAGGAGGGCATTGCCTTGGGATTTACCCAGGGAATCCCCAGCCCAATGTGAATTCCTACTGGGGAAAGGGAGGGAGAGCAGAGCCAAGGAGTCCTGTTCTCCTCTGGTGACACATTTCTGCTGTCCCCAGGGCGGCAGGTGCAGGTGCTGTCGGGCCACGTGCAATGGGTCTACTGCTGCTCCATCTCCCCAGACTGCAGCATGCTCTGCTCTGCTGCTGGTGAGAAGTCGGTGAGTCCTGCAGGATGGGAGCCATCCCTGTGCCTGCTGTGTCCCCAGAAACCCCCCTGGAGAAGGGCCAGGCCATGCTGCCCTGGCTCCTCAGGAGCTGGAAGATGGGAGCAGAGCCCATGTGCTTTAAACCTTGGGATGTTCCCAGCCTGATCCCCTGCCCAAATTCCACAGGCACTGCTGTGGAGCATGAGATCCTACACCCTCATCCGGAGGCTGGAGGGCCACCAGAGCAGCGTGGTGTCCTGTGACTTCTCCCCAGACTCTGCGCTCCTTGTCACCGCGTCCTACGACGCCTGTGTCATCATGTGGGACCCCTACACCGGGGAGCAGCTCAGGACACTGCGGTACAACCACCTGGGAGGGGACACAGCAATGCCAGGGAGGTTTTTAGGGCTGGATGTGGCTTTCCCTGCTGGATGGGCACAGCCACCATGTCTACATTGTGGTGTGGATCATGGGGACACTGTGGGACAGGACAGAGCAATGCCAGGGAGGTTTTTAGGGCTGGATGTGGCTTTCCCCATTGGATGGGCACAGCTACCATGTCTACACTGTGGTGTGGATCATGGGGACACTGTGGGACAGGACACAGCAATGCCAGAGAGGATTTTAGGGCTGGATGTGGCTTTCCCTTCTCGCTGGGCACAGCCATCATCACTCCTCTGCTTCCAGAGGCAGGATGGGGGTCTGGCTTGCCAAGTTTGGTGGCTCTGCCAGCCTCAGCTGGGGAAGGGGCTGGTGGCAGCTCAGAGCTGATGCTGGAATGTTGTCCCCACCCACAGCCATGTCCCGTTGCACTCCATGCTGGACTCCAGCAGTGAAATCCACACCAGCTCCCTGCGCTCCGTCTGCTTCTCCCCTGAGGGGCTGTACCTGGCCACAGTGGCAGATGACAGGTGAGTGAACCCCTGTGGGGCCCCAGGAGGACACCAGAATGAACCAGGAGCTCAGGAGGTGGGGAATAAATGTTCCAGATCCCCACCAATTCCTGGAATCAGGGGAAAGGTCAGACCCACAGGAACACCATGGCTGGGCTGTGACAAGGGGTAGCAAGGCCATGGCCCTGTCACCCTGAGCTGAGGTCCATGTCCTCCTAGGTGCTGTGCCACCTTCAGCATGTCACTAGCTCAGCAGGGGACAGTCCTCCCAGGAACACTCCTATGGGAAGCAAATCCTTTTTTCTGTCTTTGGATCTGATCTGATCCCAGAGGCTTTATTTTGGCAGCAGGCACTGCACTGTGTCCTCTCCCTTTCTCCACAGGCTCCTGAGGATCTGGGCCTTGGAGCTGCGGTCTCCAGTGGCCTTTGCCCCCATGACCAATGGTCTGTGCTGCATGTACTTCCCACACGGAGGATTCATTGCCACAGGGTGAGTAAACAGGAGGAAGAGGGTGGAGAAACACAGGGTTCCTCCTTCCTCCTGCAGCTTAGTAAATTCTGGGCTTCCCTGGGCATAGTTTTCCTGGGCTGGGGAATGCATGCTCATTTGGGCACAGCTGGAATTCCTCGTGTCCCTCTGCCCTGAGCTCAGGGTTGTTTGGATCCCATTGCAGGACCAGGGATGGCCACGTTCAGTTCTGGACAGCCCCGAGGGTCCTCTCATCGCTCAAGCACTTGTGCCGCAAAGCCCTGCGCACCTTCCTCACAACCTACCAGGTGCTGGCGCTGCCCATTCCCAGGAAGCTGAAGGAATTCCTCACTTACAGGACTTTTTAAGGCAGCAGGGAGAGCAGAGGCACAGAGGTGAGCCCCGGGGCTCAGCCCGGGCCGGCGGCGCCGCAGGAACGCCGAGCCGTGAGCCAGGAGCGTCGCTGCTCCGTGGTTTTGGGGCTGTGGAGGGCTTTTTTTGGTGTCATAATGCAAAAACCCAGCAAAATCCCATGTGGTGGCCCCGCAGGGGACATGGGTGGGACACAGGTCCCCCTGTCCCCTGCTGCCTGCTGGGTTGGGTCAGGTGCTTCTGCTTCTGAGTGCAATGGTGTGGGATGATGGTGGAACAGCTTGGGATCAGAGCTGTTGTCACCTGCACAAATATGGGGCTGAACCCCCCCCAAAACACCCACCTGGGAATGTCCCTCCACTCTGCTGGAGCGTGGGCTCTGCTGCTCTCCCAGCGTGGGCAGGAGTGGGACAAGCCCGAGCAGGTCTCAATAAATAAAAATTGATTCCTCATGATTTCCCTCCTGGCTCGCTCAGGTGACCTGGGAGTGCCTGGCACCGCCCTGGCTGCCAGGGAGGGGTGGCAGAGGTGTCCATCTGTGGGAAGAGGTGGCTTCACCCCACCCCCTGCTCCCATTCCTCTGTTGTTTTCTCTCCGTGCTGGAGCATGGCACTCAATCAGCCAAATTCCCAGACATGCTGAGCATGCAGAAGTGTTTTGTTTGTCCCCATCCTCCAGCTTAGCTGGTGGCTGGAGCAACAGCACGTTCCCTTGTGTGCTGGCAGACTTTGTGGAGGGAATTCTCCTCCAGACATCACCAGGATGTTGTTTTTTCCCTTGGGAACAGCTGAACACAGAAAGCTGGTGCACCCCTAACCCCCCACCTCCCTTCAGGAGGGAAAATCAAAGACGAGTGTGACCTGCTGGGCTTTGGAGGCACCTGTATTTTCCCATTGGGAATAATGCTACTTTTTAACAACCTTTTTACCCTGACTGTGCACTCAAGGCTTCCAAAAAGGATCTGGGAAGCTGCAGGATGCAGCTCCAGGCATGGGGCTGATGGTCCTTCCCAACTCCAGCAGCAGACCCTCCTGGCAGGATCAGGCTTCAGCCACCACCAGGTCCCTGGTGACCTGGAAGGCGGCGATGAGGGAGCTCAGCTGGATCTTCTCGCTGGTGCCAGCAGCCAGGCGGTACCTGGAGAGGGACCAAGGGCAGCATTGGGGGTTTCCACCACTGTGGGTGCCCCCCACAGCCACGGGCTGTGTGCCAGCAGTGCCCAGGAACCACCAGAAGCCACCCCAGGGTCCCCACAGTGGGGCAGTGACACTTACTCGATGTCTGCCAGCTTGATCAGCAGCTGGATGCGGATGGAGGGGGGGAAGTCAACTGTGGAGAGAAGGAAACACTCAGTGAAGTGCAGGGGGAGTTTGGCCTCTCCAGGATCATCTGGAGGCAGAGCCTTTCCCCACCTCTGTGCACAAAGAGATGGATCTCAGTGAGGATGTCCTGCAGGGCCAGGCCCTTCAGCGTCTTCAGCTCCATGATTTCTGGGATGAGAGCGAGTCAAGGCCTTGCTTCCAGGTGTTTCCCTGCCACATCCCACTCCTCATCTTTCCAGCAATCCCAAGAGCCTCCCCAGGGAGCAGCACCCACCCCAGAGGCCACAGAGATCCCTGGGAAGGAGCAGGATTTATCCCAGCTGGGAATGACCCCCGGGGTAGAGGATACTGCGGTAGGCAGTGGAAAAATCCTGGTTCAGCATCCAGTCGAGGATGTTGGCGATGTCAGACTTGAGGGGATGTCCTGTGCAGGTGTAAACACTCTCCTCTGTCACCTTCCCAAAGGCCATGGAGGTGCTCTGAGGAAGAGGAGGGAACAGGAAGGATAAAGAAGCCCCTCCAGCTCAGCTGGCCAGGGGCTGATGGCCACAGTCCCACCTGCAGGATATTGAGGGCCCTGCGCATGTCCCCGCTCGAGAGGGTCACCAGAGCCTTCATCCCGTCCTCCGTCACGTCCACCCTGGAAAACAACACCCGTGGCAGTCCAGGCTGCTGCTGCTCCTCCCGGGCAGGGAATGGGGCAGAGGGGCCCTGGGGGGATCCCCACTCACCCCTCCTGCTGGATGACGTGCTGCAGCCGCGGCACCATCAGCTCCGGGGTCAGGGGCCCGAAGCGGAAGCGGGTGCAGCGGGACTGCAGGGCGGGAATGATCTTGGAGAGGTAGTTGCAGATGAGGCAGAACCGAGTGTTCTCTGTGAACTTCTCGATCACTGCAAAAAGGAGGGAGGGGAGGAGGGTCCTTGGCTGCTGTCTTGTCCTGATTCCCACCCTGTGAGGGCTGGATGAGGCCATGGCTGCCCACAGTGTGGGATTCCCATGGTGTGGGATTCCCAGTGCCCCTCACCTCTCCTCAGGGCGTTCTGAGCATCCTGGGTCATGGCATCAGCTTCATCCAGGATGACCAGCTTGAAGCCTTTCCTAGGAAAAGGAGGGGTTTGGTGCTGGAGAAGGGGGAGCTGGGATGTTTGTTCCCAGCCTGGCTCCTGGGAAGCCTTTCTTGCATCCTTACCCTCCCTGCTTGCTGGACACGTTCCCACCCACCCTGGGACTTCCCAAATCCCCTTCCCAATCCAAGTGCCAGGGCAGGAGGGTGCAAAGAGATAGGAGCTTTGGGAAGCACAGACCCACCACGTACTTAAAGATGGTCCTGGTGCTGGCAAAGCTCAGGATGGGCCCTCGGACGATGTCAATGCCCCGGTCATCGGAGGCGTTGAGCTGGAAGGGAATGGTGTGGATCCACATCCCTGCATCCCATCCCATCCCATGGATCCCATCCCATGGATCCCATCCCATCCCATGGATCCCATCCCATGGATCCCATCCCATGGATCCCATCCCATGGATCCCATCCCATCCCATCCCATGGATCCCATCCCATGGATCCCATGGATCCCATGGATCCCATCCCATCCCATCCCATCCCATCCCATCCCATCCCATCCCATCCCATCCCACCGTGTTCCCGCTCACCTCCAGCACCATGGAGCCGAACTCCCGCTCCCGGTAGAGCTGCCGGGCACAGGCCAGGATGGTGGATGTCTTCCCGGTACCGGGCGGCCCATAGAGGAGCAGATGGGGGAGCCGGTCCTCGCTGATGAAGCGCTGCACTGCGGGATAACGGGATAACAATGGGATAACACCGGGATAACAGCGGGATAACGGAGCTGGGGGAGAGCCGGGACCGGCGAGGGGGTCACCGCAGCGGGAGGAGGATTAACTACCGGTGCTGAGGATGTCCCCGTGAGACACCAGCTCGGACAGCGCCTGCGGACGGTACTTCTCCACCCTGCAGCGGGGAAGGAAAGGAGAGGGGAGTGAGCGCCGGGGCAGCTCCCGCCGCGTTACCCCGGTATCCCGGTGTCCCGGTATCCCCCCGCTCCCGGCCGTACCACGGCAGGTTCGCGCTGCCCGCCGGCGCCATGTTGGGAAGTCTCGCGAGAGCGCCGCCAAGCGCGCGAGAGCGCTGGGGCGGGGCCGGCCTGAGGGGACGGGCGGGTCCCGGCGGAGCGGGGAAATCCCGGCCCCTGCCAGAATTCCGGGACCCCGGGGATAACTGCGCTGGGAATGCCATCCCAGCCCTTCCCCACCCTGCCAGGGAACAATTCCTAATGCCCAATATCCCATCCATCCCTGCCCTCTGCAGTGGGAGCCATTCCCTGGGTCCTGTCCCTCCATCCCTTGTCCCCAGTCCCTCTCCAGTTCTCCTGGAGCCCCTTTAGGCCCTGGCAGGGGCTCTGAGGTGTCCCTGGAGCCTTCTCCTCTCCAGGTGAGCACCCCCAGCTCTCCCAGCCTGGCTCCAGAGCAGAGGGATGGGTGGCCTGAGGACCACAGAGATTCCCACAGGATCACCCAGTGCCACCCCTGCCGTGGCAGGGACACCTCCCACTGTCCCAGGCTGCTCCCAGCCCCAGTGTCCAGCCTGGCCTTGGGCACTGCCAGGGATCCAGGAGCAGCCCCAGCTGCTCTGGGCACCTGTGCCAGGGCCTGCCCACCCTGCCAGGGAACAATTCCTGATTCCCAATATCCCATCCATCCCTGCCCTCTGGCAGTGGGAGCCATTCCCTGGGTCCTGTCCCTCCATGCCTTGTCCCCAGTCCCTTTGCAGCTCTCCTGGAGCCTCTTTAGGCCCTGCAAGGGGCTCTGAGGTGTCCCTGGAGCCTTCTCCTCTCCAGGTGAGCACCCCCAGCCTGGCTCCAGCCCTTGGAGCATCTCCATGGCCTCCTCTGGACTCTCCCCAGCAGCTCCAGGTCCCTCCTGTTCTTTGCCCCAGTGTTCCCATTGGGATCTGACCTGAGTGGAGAGGGAGAATTCCCCATTCTGCTGCCCCTGCCCATGGCAGGGCGTGGAACGAGGTGACCTTTTAGGTCCCTTCCAACCCAAGCCATTCCATGATTCTGTGCTTGTGGGAAGAGCACGGTGCTGGTGTTCACCAGCAATCCTGGGGAAATCACGGCAGCAGGAATTGCTGGATCAAGGTTTTGGGAAAGGACAGTGCCCCTGCCCCTGGAACACCGATGGGATGAGAGGGGCACCTTTGGGTGCAGGGACACCTGAGGAGAGGGGATCTGGGATCCTCCCAGTGTGACAGGAGCAGCAAACTCCAGAGGTGGCTGCCAGCACAAAACACCTTTATCCCTGTCCCTGCTGCTTCCCAGTGCCTCTGGAAAAGCCCTGGAGCCTCCTTTAGAGAAGTAGCTTAGAGGGGAGAATCAGCCCAGGCTGCTGGAGCGATGCTTCAGAAAGGAAAGCAGGCAGGAGTGAGAGGCACCGGTTGGGAAAACACAGCTGGAGTGAGGATGGGAGGCAATCCATTGGGAAGTAGAGGTACAGGGCAGGCAAAAAAAATCCCTAGAAAAATGCTATTACTGACAAGGGAAGTGAAAACATCAAGAGCTCCAGGCTGAATCCTATAAAAGCCCAAAAATCTGCTGGAGGGCAGCTGCTTTCCTGGGGTTTTTCCCCCTTTTTTTCCCTTGCAGCCCCATAAAGGAAAGCAGGAGCTGGAGGCTGAGGGCAGCAGCCTCAGCTGTCCCTCTGGGCACGTGACAGCCGTGACAGATGGCCCTTCCCTTCGGAGCCTCCAGGTCCTTCCCAGGCACCTGGGAACAGCCGGGAGCTGGGATTTTCCTGCACGTCCTGGATCCAGAGCTGCTGCTGTCCCCCTGGACCTGCCTTCTCCTGGGGCAGGCTCTTTTCCTCCTACATGGATTTTTCCAGGTGTTTCCCCATCATTAATAAATCCCGGGCTCCAGAGCAGGGAAAATCTTTGGGGTGTTGTTTAATGGGGTTCAACTGATGGGTGCATGCCCTTGGGATGGCTCTGATTTCCCTCCTGGCTGGAGATGAGGGGACAGAGGTGGTGGTGGGACAGGGAAGATGGGATAGAGGTGGTGGGGACAGAGCTGATGGGATGGAGATGATGGGACAGGGAAGATGGGACAGGCATGGTGGTGACAGTGTTGATGGGACAGGGATGATGGGACAGAGATGATGGGACAAAGGTGATGGGGACAGAGGTGATGGGGGACAGGGATGATGGGACAGGGAGATGGTGATAGGAATGATGGTGATGGAGATGAGGAGACAGATGATGGGGCAGGCATGATGGTGACAGAGGTGGTGACAGGGTTGATGGAACAGGGATGATAGGACAGAGATGATGGTGACAGAAATGATGACAGAGGTGATGGGACAGAGGTGATGGGACAGGATGGTGGGGACTGAGATGATGATGAGATGGATGATGGTGACAGGGATGGTGGGGACAGAGATGATGGTGACAGGGATGATGGGGACAGGGATGATAGGACAGAGATGATGACAGAGGTGATGGGACAGAGGTGATGGTGACAGGGATGATGGTGACAGGACAGAGGTGATGGGACAGAGATGCTCTTCCACAGAGGATTAAACAGGTGCTCCTTGAGAGCTGAAATCCCAGGGATGCCCCCACCCCATGTGGAGCTGAAGAGGTTCTTTGCCATATGAATAACCAGGAAATCCCAATGCTGAACCCAAAGGCTCCTGTGGAGCAGCTCACCCCAAGCTGGAGCAATGAACCCTCATTGATGTGGGGGGGTTTGGGGGGAATTTGGTGGGAAACCCCTGGTGTGGTGCAGTGGTGTTGGTCTGCTGGGGTGGAGTGGCCATGCCAGGGCATTCCCTCTCCCTTCCCAGCAGGATGCCGTGCCTGGAAGAGCACCTTTGGCACTGAGGGAACATTAACCCAGTTTGGAGACTCTGAGTCACTCCAAACTCTTTTCTCATGGAGAAAGCCCAGAGAAGTCAATTAAAATATTACCAGATATTTTTATGTGGACTGATTGTGCCATTCCCACTGCCTGGAATGTTCATCCATCTCTCAGACCATGGCCAGCTCCAAGCATGGGAGCTATCCCACAGGCTGCTGTAGGGATTTTTGGGAAGGATGAGGTTTGGTGAACATCCAAAATCCCTGCAGCTGCAGGCTTTTGGGATGGGTGCTTTTATCCCAGTGGAGTCTCCCTGCTTGCAATTTATTTCATATTTCCCTTCCCTTCCCTTCCCTTCCCTTCCCTTCCCTTCCCTTCCCTTCCCTTCCCTTCCCTTCCCTTCCCTTCCCTTCCCTTCCCTTCCCTTCCCTTCCCTTCCCTTCCCTTCCCTTCCCTTCCCTTCCCTTCCCTTCCCTTCCCTTCCCTTCCCTGGCAGTATTTGATGTCATAGCCAGCCTTGGGGACAGGACAGAAAAGGGACATCCCAGCTTGGAGATGAGCCTGGAAATTAAAAGTCCTGATTTAAAAATTTAAAAAGAAAGGCAAAAATCAGCAGATTTCCAGCTTTTTTAGCCACATTCCAACTCGGAGGGACTCGACCACTGTGAGTCATTGGGAATTTGGCTTTGTGCTCCCCAGAGCTGGGAGGGGCTGGGACAGAGATGCCAGCTGGGAATGAAGTCACACATCCAGAGGCAGGGAGGTCACAGCTCTGAGGACGCTGTGCCTGGAGCAGGTGAAGGCTCTGGGAGCATCATCCTGGCTCTGTCTCTCTGGAATAATTCCCGAGTGCTGGCCAGGCTTGGCCTCCATTGCCCCAGAGCAGGAATCCCCAGTGCCCCAGACCCTCCAATGCCCCCTCCAGTGCCCCAGATCCCCCACAGTGCCCCAGACCTTCCCATTTCCCCAGAGCCCCCCATTTCCATCCTCCATCTCTGCCCCAGCCCCCACAATGCCCCATTTTCCCCCATTACCTCAGGTCCCCCACATTCCCCAGCCCCCATTATAATCCCAATGCCCCCACCCCCATTTCCAGCCCCCCCCTCATTTCCCCAGCCCCTCAATGTCCAAGCCCCCCCTTCCTCATTTACTCCCCATTACCCCAGAGCCCCCAATTATCCCAGACGCCCATTTCCATCCCCCCCCATTATCCCAGACCCCCATTTCCAGCCCCCCCCATTGCTCCAGACCCCCATTTCCATCCCCCCCATTGCTCCAGACCCCCATTTCCATCCCCCCCATTATCCCAGACCCCCATCTCCATCCCCCCCCCATTATCCCAGACCCCCATTTCCAGCCCCCCCCCATTATCCCAGACCCCCATTTCACCACCACCCCCCCCCCCCCCATCCTCCCTGCCCTCTTCCCCCCTGGTGCTCCCCTCCTGTCCCATTCCTGGGGTCAGAGGGACTGGGATGAGCATGTATGGGGGGATGGGGATGGGAAGGAGATGGGGGGTTGGATGGGGGAGGGGGATGGGATGGGAATGGGGGAATTCTTATGAGGATGGGGAGGAGTGGGGACAGGGGATGGGGATGGAAGGATGGTGATGAGGATAGAGAGATATGGGGGTTTGGGGCATGGGGTGGGTGGGGATAGGGATGGGTGGAGTTGAGAATGGGGGTGCTGATGAGGATGAGGAGATGCGGGGATGGTGGGAAAGTGCTGGGGCTGGGGGCTGCGAGGGAGCTGGGGGTGATGAGGATGGGGTGACGATGAAGATGGAAAAGTGATGGGGGTGATGGTGTTGGGGGTGATGAGGATGGGGGTGTTGATAAAGTAGGGGGGTGTTGATGAGGATGGGGGTGTGGGCAAGGTGGGGAGGTGATGATGAGGATGGGGAGGTGTGGGGTATGAGGGTGATAGAGGCGGGGGTGATGAGGCTGGAGGGATGTTGATAAGGTTGAGGGGTGTGTTGATGACGATGGGGGTGTTGATAAGGTATGGGGGTGTTGATGAGGATGGGGGTGTGGGCAAGGGGGCGATGAGGATATGGGAAGGTGATGGGATGGGGGTGATGATAAGGTTGGGGGGATGTTGATTTGGGGGGGTAGTTATGAAGATGGGGAGGTGTGGGTGTGATGGGGCTGGGGGTGATGATAACGTTGGGGGGATATTGATGGAGGGGGGCTGATGATGAGGATGGGGAGGTGTGGGTGTGGGGGTGTGGGGATGTTGATAAGCTTGGGGGGATGTGTTGATGACGATGGGGGTGTTGATAAGGTTGGGGGGGTTGCTGAGGATGATGCGGGGGTGCTGCTGAGGATGCCGATGTGTGTGTGGCTGTGGGGGCGGTGCGGATGCCGCGGCGCTGCCGGGCCCGGGGGTGCCGGGCCGGGGGTGTGCGGGGGTTCCCGCGCGGAGCGGCGCGCAGCGAGCGCGGCCCCGCGGAGCCGGAGCGCGCCGCCCCCGCCCCCGCCCCGCCGCGCCCGGGGGGGGGGGTAGCGGCGGCGGCGCCGCGCTGACGGCTCGGTGGGCACCGCGATGCTGCGGGCCGCGGCCGAGCGGGGCTGAGCGGCGGCGGGGGCCGGCGAGCGGAGCCGAGCGAACGGGGGGGCCGCGGCGGCGGCGGGCGGAGGGGAGGGCGGGCGGGCGGGCGGGGGGGGGGGGGGGGCGGCGAGCGATGGATGAGGACAACATGACGAGGAGCGAGGAGCAGGAGCTGAGTCTGCAGAAGGCGCTGCAGCAGTGCGAGCTGGTCCAGAACATGATCGACATCAGCATCTCCAACCTGGAGGGGCTCCGCACCAAGTGCGCCGCCTCCAACGACCTCACGCAGAAGGAGATCCGCACCCTGGAGGTACGGGCCCGCCGACCCCCCCCAACATCAACAGCCCCCCATCAGTCTCCCCCCCACCCCCCCCGGGCCGCGGCGGGTTCCCCCGCGGCGCTGCGGTGCGCCCGAGTGAGGCTGCGCGCTCTGCAGGTGGCCCCGAGGTGGGTCCGGGACCCCCGAACCCTGCTGCCGGCACCCACCGGGGCCGCCCGGCCACGGCCGCAGCCCCCCGGTATCCTCCCGGTATCCCCCCGGTATCCCCCGGTATCCCCCGGCATCCCTCGGCCCGGCCGCGTTCCTCCCCCGGCTTCCACCGCCCGGCAGGCGGCATCTCCCGGCCCACCTGCACCCATCTCCCGGCCCACCTGCACCCATCTCCCGGCCCACCTGCACCCATCTCCCGGCCCACCTGCATCCCCTCCCCCTTCCTGCATCCCCCGGCCCGGCCCCATCCCTTCCTCCCGGCTCCTGCTCCAGCTGGGCTGCATCCCTTCCACCGGGCTGCATCCCATCGGCCCACCTGCACCCCTGCTGCCTGCCTCCATCCCCCCAGCCTGCCTGCCTGCATCCCTTTCCCTGGACTGCATCCCTTCGGCCCACCTGCATTCCTTGTGGCAGGCTGCATCCCACGGGCCTGGCTGCATCCCTTCCAGCAGGCAGCATCCCCTCAGCCCACCTGCATCCCCTGGGCCTGGCTGAATCCCCTTCCTTGAGCTGCATCCCCTCAGCCCACCTGAATCCCTTCCAGCAGGCTCCAGATGTCCCAGCTGGCTGCATCCCCCTGGCCCAGCTGTATCCCCCTGGCCCAGGTGCATCCCCCTGGCCCACCTGCATCCCTCCCTCCAGGCAGCAGCCCCCAGCCCAGCTGCCTTCTCCCCTCCCCACCCCTGCCTCCCAGGGGATGAGGCTCCTTTTGGAGAGTGCTGAGCCCTCACTGAGGTGAATTTGTAGTTCAGCAGGAGGTCGGTGAGCTGGGAGGGGCAGGGAACAGCCAGGGATTCCCAGGGCTGAGTGGGATCCCTGCAGCTGGCACAGAGCAGGAGGAGCGAGGCCGTGACCCTGGGGAGACGCCAGCGGGGCTGTGCTGCTGCTGTGGGGGCGGCTGGCGCCGAGCTGGGGCTGTGGCTGGGGGGGTTTCAGAGCCTGATCCCTCTCAGGCCTTTCAGCTGCTCCTGCAGCCCCTCTGTGGGGCAGCTCGTGGCTCTGGACAGGACTGGAGCACCCTGTCCTGCTGCTTCTGCTCCCCAAGTGCTGTGGGAACAACTGGGGCATCACCACATCACTGCTGTCTGTGCCACTCATGGGGAGACCCCAGGTTTGGGGTGCAGCTCCCTGCTCTGCCTCCCAGCTTAGGCTCATTCCCACTCCCATCCTGCTGTCACCTTGATCCCAGCCCTGCTTCATCCCAACTCTCTGTGTGAGGGACTGGGAGCTGTTGGTGCTGGAGCAACCTCAGGAGAGGGATAACAGTGGTTTTGGGGTGTGCTGGAGACTTTTTGGGATGCAGGCAGGCTCCAAATCCCCAGGAGAACCTGCCAGGAGGTGCAGGACTCCAGGAGCTCATCCCACATGGAGTGAGTGGCCTTGTTGAGGTCAGCACTGAGGATTCCCTGTCTGTGTCCCATGGACATGGAAGGGAGCAGGGGAGTGTGGTGGAGTCATTGTGGTGGGATGCGCCTTCCCAGCATCCCAGTGCCACTGGGACAGCCAAACTGGGGCTGGATGAAGGGTTTGGAGGTTTTTGGGGGATGCCATCCTGGTGAGATGCTCCTTCCCAGCATCCCAGTGCCACTGGGGCAGACAAACTGGGGCTGGATGAAGGGTTTGGAGGTTTTTGGGGGATGCCATCCTGGTGGGATGCTCCTTCCCAGCATCCCAGTGGTACTGGGGCAGCGAAACTGGGGCTGGATGAAGGGTTTGGAGGTTTTTGGGGGATGCCATCCTGGTGGGATGCTCCTTCCCAGCATCCCAGTGCCACTGGGGCTGGATGAAGGGTCTGGAGGTTTTTTTGTGGGATGTTATCCTACAAATACTCAAAGGGAAGCACCTCTCCAGCCCCTATGGATCACTCAGTGCCAGCCACAGGGAGCCCTGGCACTGCCATCCCTAAAACACCCCCGAACCGAGAGCTTGGGATGTTCCAGCCAAGGACATCCCTGCTGACACCCTCTGGTTGTTTTTCACCTCAAACCCAGGGTGATTCCCACAAGGGGAGTGAATCCAGGGCCACATTCCCGATGCCAGCCCTGGGCTGGCTCCTGGCGTTGTCCTGGGTTGCCACCAGCGTCAGCAGGAGCTCAGCTTGGCCCTGAGTCCCCAAGTCCCTGAGTCTCTGTGTCCCTGAGTCCCTGCTGCCACCACCACGTCCCAAGGACGTGGCACAGACTCCGAGGCCTCGCTCGGTGCCTCTTCCCTTCCCATCTGGTGGCAGCAGAGCCGGGCTGGGCAGTGCCATGCAAAGGGAGGGGTGACCTGGGATGTGGCACTGGAGACAGTGCCCAGCCTTTGTGTCAGCATGAACCTGGAATAAAATGGGAGAATCCATGGGGTTTTGGATTAATCTTTTAATGGGTTAATCTTCATAGGCTAAACATTGATTTTGCTGGATTAACAGAAGTTTTTCCCTTCTTTTTTTTTTGTTTTAAGCCACCTTAAGTTAGGCTGAACTCCCATCCTCCTGCATCCTGCTGTGCAGTGTTTTTGGAATGGGTACCAGTGTCAATCCTTGGAGCTGGGAGACTTTTTGGGTCTTCTTTATGCCTTGGGACAGGTTCCAGTGGGAACCAAGGCAGCAGCTGGGATAAAACCTCTGGAGTAGGAATCAAGACTGGTTTACTTCCTATGGGGCAGCATCCAGAAGGAGCTGAGTGTTTATTCTCCCTCAGACCTGCCTGGACTGTGGGGTTTTATCCGTGTCCAAGTGTGGCACTTGAGCTTTATGGCTCTAAATTTGGGGTTGGGGTGTAAATATGGATAAGGGATGCTGTGTTTGGTGGAGTTTGGGGTGTAAATATGGATAGGGGGTGCTGTGTTTGGTGGAGTTTGGGGTGTAAATATGGATAGGGGGTGCTGTGTTTGGTGGAGTTTGGGGTGTAAATATGGATAGGGGGTGCTGTGTTCGGTGGAGTTTGGGAACAGCAGAAGGAAAATTTGCTTGGAGCTGGGCAATATTCCCAACTGTTCCACAGCACTGTTCTGTCTGTGGGGTTAAACCCCATCCCAGTGCCAAAATGAGGGTCAGAGCTCCCAGGAACTGGTGGATGGCTCCAGGATCAACACTTCCCTCTCCCTGGGCTGCCCTGCTCCTGCCAGGAACAGGGAACTCTCCCAGGATACTTTTGGCTGTTGTGTGGTGAGGATGGGAAGAGGCTCTGAGGAAAGAGCTGTGGCCATTCCCAAACCTCCACAGGCTCTGGAGATGCTGTTCCAGCCCTGGGATTGGCCCAGAGCAGCTGGGGCTGCCCCTGGATCCCTGGCCAAGGCCAGGTTGGATGGGGCTTGGAGCAACCTGGGATAGTGGAAGGTGTCCCTGCCCATGGAGTGGAACTGGATGAGCTTTAAGCTCCTTCCAACCCAAACCATTCCATGATTTTGTGATTTTCACTGCCTGAACGTGTGGATTCTCTGCTGTCTCATACCATGGGGGAGCACAGCGCACTTTTCCCAGAGCTGGATCCTCCCTGGATGCTGGATAGAGACATTTTGGCTCCTGTATTCCCAGCAAAATCCCCAGGGACCATTTAGCATCTCCTGAAATAAAGGATGAGCAGAGGCAGAAACATCTCACAAGCCCAACAGGACCTTGGGAGAGCCCCTGAGAGAGAAAATGGAACCGTGGCAAGGAATTCCCCAGCCCCAGGCTGCTCCAGGTGCCTCTGGAATAACGAGCCCCTTGGAGGGAGCTGCTCTGGTTGTGTTTCTTGTCATGGAAAAGGATTTTTAGGGGTGCAGAAGAAGTGAAATGAGAGGTGGTATGAAGGATGTGCTGATCCAGCTGGGGTGGGATGGGATGGGATGGGATGGGATGGGATGGGATGGGATGGGATGGGATGGGATGGGCATTCCCCACGGCTGCCAGATGAATGAATGAACTTCCCCCTCCTGGATTTTCCAGCGCCTGTCCCGGTCTCCAGGCAGGGCTGGTGCTGTCTCCAGCCCGGCTGACGTCAAGGATCCCATTCCAGGGGGGAACAGCCGCCCTTTGGCTCCTTGGAGACCGGCTCGGAACCTGCCGGGGCCGGGGGCAGCGGCCGCTCGCGGCCGTGCTGCCTTTGGGATGAGCCCAGGGAAATTCCCGCTCGGGGAATTGGGAAATCCGGCTCCAGCCCTGGGTGATCCCGGCCCCTCTCCAGGCCGGGGTCACCCGAGGTCCCGTGGAGTGACATGGAGCGGGGACATCGCTTCTCCGCCCCCGGGGCGGCAGGGACGCTGTTTCCAAGGAGCTGCGGGGTTCCAGGAGCTGCTGGATGGGAATCCTGATGGTTTCACTCCTTCATCCCAGAGCACCGCTCCCGCCTTTCCCCCGGGCAGGGCTGCGGCAGGGAAAGGCGCTGGGAAGGTGGGAAAACAACCCCAGCTCCACAGGAAAATGCAGCATCCGCAGCTGGACCAGCAGCAAATTCCACCAGCAGGAAGGGAGGGATCCGCGGGATTCCCGCCCCTCTCCTTGTGCCCCCTGCCCGCTTCCAGGCAGGGAAACTGAGGCACGGAGGAGGCTGTGCCACAGCAGGAACGCGGCATTTCCCAAATTTGCTCCGTGCCAGGATGAGCGGGAGGCAGAGCAGCTCCGTAGGGAATTCCCTCCCCTTTCCATCCCCAGCAAACACCGAGAGCCTCTGGATTTTACAGAGGCGTTTTTGGGCTTCTTTTTCCTTGGCTGGAGCAAATCCATGGAGCAGAGCACCTGGGGGTCCCAGCGGGGTCCCCTTTTGGGTTAAAAATGACCCCTCCTGTCACTCAAGGGCTCCGTGGGGGTGAGTTTCCCCGACCTGGAAATTAAATTTCCTCCATTCCCCCACTCTTTCCCCATTCCCAGCTCACCTCTGCATGATGGCTGTGGGGGCTGCCCTGTCCCCAGCCCCATTCCCACCCCAGGACCCTGATTTTGGCACTGGTGACTCTCAGAAATCACCTTTATTCCCTTTGGGATCCCACCTGGAGAGGCTGAATGGAGAACAGGCTGGGGCAGGATGTGGATTTTTTAGGAATTTCTTTTCCTGGTGTTTTGTGTCCATGCAAGGGCATTTTTTGGGAGACAGGAGCCACCTCTGGGTGTGTTCAAAGCGCCTGGGGCTGCTTCAGCTCCAAAAGCCTGGAGCGTGTTTGGGGTGTGAGATCCGGGCTGATCCTTAAACCTTTGATTGTCTGTTTTGGGAATGTTTTTCCTTAAAAATCAGCCCTGGAAGTGGGGCAGGGCTCTGCAGAGCTGAAGGCTCCCTGCAGCCCCTCAGATCCAGCTTTGCCTCATTTTTGGGGGTTAATTTTCAGGAATTAATCTCTGGTAGCCAGGCTGAGGATGGGGAGAAGCTGCCAGGGGGTGACAACCCTGGCAGGGCCCTCACCCACCTGGGGGTGATTTTCGGGGTGGTCACAACCTCTGATTAATTCCTGAAAATCAAAAATTTGCCCCAAAAATGAGGCAAAGCCGGACTTGGGGGGCTGCAGGGAGCCCTCAGCTCTGCAGAGCCCTGCCCCACTTTCAGGGCTGACTTTTAAGGAAAAACATTCCCAAAACAGACAATCAAAGGTTTAAGGATCAGCCCGGATCTCACACCCCAAACACGCTCCAGGCTTTTGGAGCTGAAGCAGCCCCAGGCACTTTGAACACACCCAGAGGCGGCTCCTGTCTCCCAAAAAATGCCCTTGCATGGACACAAAAGACCAGGAAAAGAAATTCCTAAAAAATCCACATCCTGCCCCAGCCTGTTCTCCATTCAGCCTCTCCAGGTGGGATCCCAAAGGGAATAAAGGTGATTTCTGAGCGTCACCAGTGCCAAAATCAGGGTCCTGGGGTGGGAATGGGGCTGGGGACAGGGCAGCCCCCACAGCCATCATGGAGAGGTGAGCTGGGAATGGGGAAGGAGTGGGGGGAATGGAGGAAATTTAATTTCCAGGAAAGGGCAGGGAAAGATGGCAAAGCTCCCAAATCCCACCAGGGGGTTCTCCCCTCACCCCTGTACCCCAAAGCAGCCCATATTCCACCCGGCTGTTTTTGGGGTGTGCAGGAGCAGAGGCACAGCACCATCTAGTGCTGCAGGCAACGGGGAATCACCCAGCTGGAAAAGCAGGAGCAGGAAATCCCAGCAGCTTCCCAGCCCTGCTCTGAATTCCCAGGAAAGGAGGGCAGCTTCATTTTGGGAGCTGGGCTGTGGCTGGGAACAGCTCCAGCCTCGGGGTGGGAGGATTTGGGGGATTTTGGGGGGTGATCCGAGCAGGGATGGGGCTGCAAAGGAGCAGAGAGGGGGGATGGCTCTGGAGAGAGGAAGATTTGGTTGGTGAGGGGGGAATGAGGAGAAAATGCCACATGCCAGCCTTGGGATGTGATGCTGTGGCTGCTCCCCTTGTAGGGTTTTTGTGGGGGGTAAAAGAGGGGAGTGTGGCTTTTGAAGGATGTTTGGGGTGTTCTTGGCATCAAACCTAGGTGTAAGAGAGGAGTCTGTGTCCTTTAGGGCTCTCTTGGCCCTGAGGCTGGGAGTAGAAATGGGAAGTGTCCTGTGGGTGGCTGGGCAGCACTGGGATGGGGCAGCATTTGTGGGAAAAGTGGTGCCAGTGCCCCCTGTCCCCCCCACACCCCACAGGAGGTGCCAAGGGCTGCCCACCCCCTGAACGAGACCCCAGCACTGGCCTGGGGATGAAGGAGCTGATAAAGGGATTTTTTAAGGGGGAAATTCCCTCTTGGACACCAAACCTCGATGCTCTTGAGTGTTGCCCTTGGCTGCAGGAGTGTTTTGGGGCCTTGGGATGAGGCAGAGTGAGAGCTGAGCCCCGGGTGCCAGTGGGGGATCCCATGAGGGTTTCCCCTTCTTTTCCAGAGCAAACTGGTGAAGTATTTCAGCCGGCAGCTGTCCTGCAAGAGGAAGGTGGCCCTGCAGGAGCGCAATGCCAAACTGGAGGGCTTCCCCCAGCTCCTGCACTGGTTCCGCATCGTCGACATCCGCAAGGAGGTGATGGAGGTAAGGGCTGGCCAAGGGAAAAGAGAGGGAGCCTTTCCTTTCCTTTCCTTTCCTTTCCTTTCCTTTCCTTTCCTTTCCTTTCCTTTCCTTTCCTTTCCTTTCCTTTCCTTTCCTTTCCTTTCCTTTCCTTTCCTTTCCTTTCCTTTCCTTTCCTTTCCTTTCCTTTCCTTTCCTTTCCTTTCCTTTCCTTTCCTTTCCTTTCCTTTCCTTCCCTTCCCTTCCCTTCCCTTCCCTTCCCTTCCCTTCCCTTCCCTTCCCTTCCCTTCCCTTCCCTTCCCTTCCCTTCCCTTCCCTTCCCTTCCCTTCCCTTCCCTTCCCTTCCCTTCCCTTCCCTTCCCTTCCCTTCCCTTCCCTTCCCTTCCCTTCCCTTCCCTTCCCTTCCCTTCCCTTCCCTTCCCTTCCCTTCCCTTCCCTTCCCTTCCCTTCCCTTCCCTTCCCTTCCCTTCCCTTCCCTTCCCTTCCCTTCCCTTCCCTTTCCCCCTTTTTCCCTTTTTCCCTTTTCCCTTTAAGGACACCCCGTTGCTGTCCCCAGTGCGTGTCACACAGACCCCTCTGCACTGGGGACGTTCCCCATGTCCCCATCAGTGTCCTCCTGCCACATCCTGGGCTCCTGCAGGTGCAGTGAGAGGGTGGCACCCAAAGGCAATCCCACCTCCAGGGAAAAGGGAATTCTGGAGTGAAGCTCAGGTGCTGCATGTTCCCACTTAGGGATGGATTTTTCTGGTGCTCCCAGAGGCTGAGCTGGGTTTGGATTTACCTAAAACTGTAAAAAACTGGGGATAAAACCTCAGTTCCTCCAGGTTTTCTTGGAGATTCAGGTGGGAAATGGAGGGCTTTGGGTCCATGGCCTGAAGAGAATGGATTGTCCCTGGTGTTCCCTGAGGTGCAGAGGATGCTCCAGGGGGGTTTTGCTCCTCCTTCCTCATTCCTGCCCCATTCCTCCCTCAGGAGATCGCCCCAGGGCAGCTCAGCCTGGAGGATCTGCTGGACATGACCGATGACCAGGTCTGTGCCACCGTGGAGAAGTTTGGGGCCAACAGTGAGGAGTGTGCCCGGCTGAACGCGTCCCTGTCCTGTCTCCGCAGCGTCCACAAGTCTGGTGAGTGTCCCCTGTCCCCCCAGCCTGCCCGGGCTGGGTGCCACCATCCTGCTCTGATGGCACCAGGAGTGTGGCTTCAATGCAGGCAGAGCTGCTGCACCCCTGGGGCTGGCTGGGAATCATTTCCTGCAGGGAACAACTGGGAGCTGTGCTGGGAAAAGGATTTGGGGGTGCTGGTGGGTGAGAGCTGGGACCCCAAACCCCCCCTGCCCTGGGCTGAGCCCCCAGCAGGGGCAGCAGGAAAGGAGGGAAAGGAGGGGGGGATTCTGCCCCTCTGCCCTGCTCAGGTGAGACCCCACCTGCAGAGCTGGCCCTGGGCATGGCATTCCCAGCATCAGGAGGGATTGTCCCTGGTGATAATCCACTCCAGGAGCTGCTGGAGTGAGCCCAGAGGAGGTCATGGAGATGCCCCAAGGGCTGGAGCCAGGCTGGGAGAGCTGGGGGTGCTCACCTGGAGAGGAG
Source organism: Molothrus ater (assembly GCF_012460135.2). Classification (NCBI taxonomy): domain Eukaryota; kingdom Metazoa; phylum Chordata; class Aves; order Passeriformes; family Icteridae; genus Molothrus; species Molothrus ater. The sequence goes on along the minus strand of NW_023416533.1, from coordinate 60,805 downwards.
AAGGCTCCAGGGACACCTCAGAGCCCCTTGCAGGGCCTAAAGGGGCTCCAGGAGAGCTGCAGAGGGACTGGGGACAAGGCATGGAGGGACAGGACCCAGGGAATGGCTCCCACTGCCAGAGGGCAGGGATGGATGGGACATTGGGAATTAGGAATTGTTCCCTGGCAGGGTGGGCAGGCCCTGGCACAGGTGCCCAGAGCAGCTGGGGCTGCCCCTGGATCCCTGGCAGTGCCCAAGGCCAGGCTGGACACTGGGGCTGGGAGCAGCCTGGGACAGTGGGAGGTGTCCCTGCCATGGCAGGGGTGGCACTGGATGAGGGCCCCTCCAAATCCAGCCCATTCCATGATTTACAGGGTCCCCTGACCTCCCTTGCCTGCAGTAGCTCAGTCAGGAGCCTCAGGGGAAAGCTCAGGGCAGCTCCAGCATCGCCTCCGGCTGGCTCGGAGCGGAGCCCCCATTCCCAGACCCCTTCCCAGGGAATGCCCAGCCCCGCCCGCCCTTCCCGGCGCTGGATGCGCAGCTCCCGGCGCTGGATGCGCGGTTCCCGGCGCTGTGCGGTGCGGGCGGCGTTGCTGCTCCCCGGGCGGTGGCAGCAGAGCTCCGCTCTTCAGTCGCTGCCGGAGCCGCTCCGGCTGCAGCCGCGCCGGTACCGGGGGCAGAGCGGGGCCGAGGCTCGGGAGATGCGGCCTGGGCTGGGCAGGGTCCGGCTGTGCTGGCACCGGGTCCCATCCGAGCCCTGATGGGTCACAACAGAACCTTTTGGGTTGGAAAAGATCCTTTAGGAGCGAGTCCAGCCAATCCGCAGCACCGCCAAGGCCAACACTGCCCCATGTCCCCAAGTGCCACATCCACATGGCCTTTACATCCTTCAGGGATGGGACTCCAGCACTGCCCTGGGCAGCTGTGCCAGTGCCTGACCACCCTTTCCAGGATGAATTTCCCCAAAATCCACCCTGCCCCTGCCCTGGCCCAGCCTGAGGCCGTTCCCTCTGCTCCTGTCCCTGTTCCCTGGAGCACAGCCCGACCCCCCGGCTGTCCCCTCCTGGCAGGAGCTGTGCAGAGCCACAAGGGCCCCCTGAGGCTCCTTTGCTCCAGGCTGAGCCCCTTCCCAGCTCCCTCAGCCTCTCCTGGGGCTCCAGCCCCTTCCCAGCTCCGTTCCCTGGCCTGGCCATGCTCCAGCCCCTCTGGCACAGCCCATCCCCGTGGATGGCAGCACAGAACGGTGCTGTGGTGCCAGCTCAGGAAGGCCACTGCCATTACAGGGGGTGACTCTGGGGTAGCAGCAAACCCCCGTGATTTGGGGACCCCAGACCCCCATGATTTGGGGACCCCAGACCCCTCTGCCTGGCTCCTGTCCCCTCTGGAGGGGCTCCTCCAATGCAGCTGCACCCCAGAGTTTGGGAGGCTGGGAATGAGCCCTGCTGGGCATTGCAGGTGTGGGGCAGCCCTTGGGGACAGCAGGGGACATGGTTTCAAGGAGGGGCAGCTTTGGGGGCCCAGCAGTGTCCCCAGAGCACGGAATGTCCCAGAGAGGGATTCCAGCTCCAGCCTGGAGAGACTTTGGCCTCATCCACCAGTTCTGGTTGTTGGATCCTCCCCCACGTGGCACAGAGTGGCAGTGCCACCCTGTGCTGGGGGCAGTGGCACTGGGGCTAGGTGGGGCTGTCTGAGCCCAGCCTGCCATTCCCTAGGGATCACCCCCCTCTCCAGCTCCCTAAACCCAGCTCCTGCCTCCCTTCCCCTCGGCATTTCCATCAGGTCTCCCTGCTATTTGAGCAAGGGTGGTGGTGCCTCCCTGGGAGCCTGGGGAAGGCTCTCAGCTGCTCTTTGTTCAAACACCTCTGACTTTTAAAGGCTGCTCCACACAAATCCCACTCTCTCCTCTGCCCTCTCGGCCCAGGGAATTCCCTGCTTTGGAAAATCCACCTTGGCCTTTGGCTGGGCAGCTGCAGGAAGTTTCTCTGGTTCCTCTGGAGTTTTCCAGCTGGAGGAGATGGAAGGAGGAGGAGATGGAAGGAGGAGGAGGAGATGGAAGTACCAGAGGTCTGTGGGATGCTGCTGCTCCATTTGCTCCCTAATGGGGCAGCTGATGGGGCTGCCAGCATTCCTGGTGGTCCATTGGATCCCAGCAGGGGAGAGCCAGCCAGGCAGGGGGTGTTTGTGTTTCCCATTTAACTCCATCCATCACCCACTGCTCTGCCTGCTCTGTCCTGGGATGCTGCTGTGGCCACTCCTGCTCTGCCAGAGCTGGATGTGGATCCTTGGAGATGCCAGCTGCTGTGGGTCCGTGCCCTCCTGGAGATGCATTGTCCCATGGATGACACAACCTTGGGGACAGGGAGGTGACCTGAGGGGTGCAGGAGCTCCCAGGCAGTGGAGGAGACCAAATCTCCCTGAATTTCTCGAGGATTTGGGTGTGAGAAGCTCCACCTGTGATGCCAGATGGGCTCCCTGTTTCCTGCCTCTGCCAAGCAAACAGCTCCATCCCAGGAATTCCTCCTCTTTTCACCCCCTGGGAGAGCAGGAGCAGAGTCCCTGCCCCTCTCCTGCCAGCAGGGAGTTGGGAACAGTGGGATTTCTGGCCAGGGAAGGGCAGGATGCTCCCTGGGTGCCTTAGGGTGAGGGTGGGCAGTGGGAGCTGATCATCCCACCCAGCTCCAGACTCCCTATGGTCCAGGCAGCGTGTTTTGGTGGGATGTGGGATTGGGATGGGCAGAGCAGCACTGCTGGGACCTTGGGAATGTCCCCCTGGCCTGCTGGGGACTGAGCAGTGATGGAGTTGTGGCTTTGGGGTGCACTTAGGGGGTGCTGTGCTGCTTTTATCCATCCATCCATCCATCCATCATCCATCCATCCATCCATCATCATCCATCCATCCATCCATCATCATCCATCCATCATCCATCCATCCATCCATCCATCCATCCATCATCATCCATCATCCATCCATCATCATCCATCCATCATCCATCCATCATCCATCCATCCATCCATCCATCCATCCATCCATCCATCCATCCATCCATCCATCCATCATCCATCCATCCATCCATCATCATCCATCCATCCATCCATCATCATCCATCCATCATCCATCCATCCATCCATCCATCCATCCATCCATCCATCCATCATCATCCATCATCCATCCATCATCATCCATCCATCATCCATCCATCATCCATCCATCCATCCATCCATCCATCCATCCATCCATCCATCCATCCATCCATCCATCCATCCATCCATCCATCCATCCACCCATCTGCTGGATTCCAGGGATTTGGAGCTGCTGGCTGGCTCCATGGCTCCATGACAGTGAGATACCAGCCTTGAGGACCTGTCTGGGAATCTTTAGGATGGGGATAGAAAAGCATCCCGGGACGGCAGCGATGCTTTTTGGATGCAGTGTTGGGATTTTAGATCCATTGGGATATAACAGCCCCCACCAAAGGAGCCCCAAATGCCCCAACTGCCTCAGAAACACCTTTTAATCTGTATTTTAGCAGCATTTTATCTCCTTGTGAATCAATACACTGTTCTCATCCCAAAAATGTAATTAATGAACAAGTTACATCCTTAAAAGCTGGAATTCCTTGGCAGGAGCCGCAGCGGCCAATTCCGAGTCGCCAAGATTTGTATTCATAAAGCAGGAATGAGGTTCAGGATTAACCTTTCCCATCCATCTTTATTTATTGAGTCATTAATTAGAAGCCTCTAATTTCCCAGGCCGCCCCTGCCTGGGCAGGGAGCTGGAGGCTGTTTCATGGAGATGGATTTGGCCGGGATGGGCTTGGAAAAGGAGGCACTTCCCAGGCTGAGCATCCCGGGGCTAGCAGGGAAAACCCCGGTGTTGTGGTGTTGTGAGGGTCCCCAGGATGAGGTGAGAGATGAGAATTTGATTCCAAGTTCTTAGAAGGCTGATTTATGATATTATGATATGATATTAAAATAAATTATATACTAAAACTCTACTAAAGAAAAAGAAAGGAGACATCTGAAGGCTGGACAAGAATCAATAATAAGAACCCGTGACAGACTCAGAGTCTGACACAGCTGATGGTGATTGGGCATTAATTAAAAACAATTCCCATGCTGGGTAAACAATTCTCCAAATCACATTCCAAAGCACCAAAACACGGAGAAGCTGAAGCTTCCCATCTTCCCAGGAGAAGAAATCCTGGCAAAGGGATTTTTCATAAAATATCACAGTGACACGCCAGAGCATCCCATAAATTAGAGCGTGGCACATCCACACTTGCCCCCCTACTTTGTGGGGTTACCAAAGATTGGGTTTTCCTGGGATCCTTGGCAGTGGGGTTTTGTTTTGGGGTTTGATCTCGGGGCGGGATTAATTGAATATTAAATCCTCCAGGAGCTGTGACTGCTGGGGGATGTGTGCAGGTTTTTAAGTGAAAAATGAGCTGGAATGGGATCTTGATGAGCCCTGGGAAGGCTGAGGGTGGCTTGGGGACAGCGTAGGGTCAGACAGGGTCGGGAGCAATGAGGGAAAATCAGGAAAATCGCAGTTTGAAGGGAATTTGGGGAAAACAGGAAAATCCCGGATTGGAGGGAATTTGGGAGCTGTGCTGTTGTGATGGACAGGAGGGAAGAGTTGACCTTCCTGATATCCCAGTGCTGCCAAGCTGGGGATTCCAGAGTCCATTCCAGAGGCTGCTATCCTGGCATGTGTGTGCTGGTTCCCAAAACACCCTGGGCATCCCAAAATCTCCAGTTTGGAGCAGCTTTTGGGAAGGGCAGGAGCACTGGGAGCATCCCCAGGAGCAGCTGGGCTGCCTTGCCAGGTCCTGTGGGAATTGTTCCCAGCCTTTCTTTTTAGGAAAACAAAGCAAACCTTGCTTTTTGTGGTTTGGGACACAAAATTTTTCCATTTTTTTGGGACACAAGATTTTTCCATCTCTGGATCCATGAGCTGCATCCCAGTGCTGCTTCCTCTTCCCAGGAGTGTTTTCCTGTCAGTTTTTAATGGAGAAGTTTGGGAAAAGTTTCCCTGATGAAATGGGTTGGATCCGAGGGGATTTGAAGCCAAATTCACCCCAAGGGAGCATCCACAGGGACAGGAGAAGTGTCCCGTGGGATTGGGGGGGGGCTGTGGCTGATATCAAAAGAAGAATATAATTTTTATTGAATAAAAATGATTATATTATAATAGATAAAATTATATAATAAAATATATATTATATTATCTATTATATATAATATAATATAATATATATAATATTTATATGTAAAAATATATTATATATAATGTATATATAATATAATATAATTATAATAAATATAATAATATACAATAATATTATCTTTTATGTCTTATCTATTCTCTAATATTATATTATAAAATATAATATGCAATAAATAATATGATATAATATATAATATATAATATATGTATTCATATATAATTTTATATAATATATAATAAATATAATTATATTACATATATTCTTAATATATAAATATATAAAAAAATATAAAATACACATAGAAACAATATAGAAAGGAATAATTAATATATATAATATATTAAAGAAATACTGTATTTATAATATATATGTATACTTTATATATTAAATATGTATATATACATATGTAAATAAAGAAATATATACTTAAAATATATTTATATTTTATATGTAATATATTACAGAAATACTGTATATTAGAATATAATATAATATAATATAATATAATATAATATAATATAATATAATATAATATAATATAATATAATATAATATAATATAATATAATATAATATAATATAATATAATATAATATAATTTGGAATCTACAAAAAACAACGAAGTTTTGAGGAGCAATCAGGGGGCCAATCTGGGAACAAACGGGACACAGGGGACTTTCCTTCCCTCCCAGCTCTCCCCGTGCTTTTCCAGCCGGGAATCGGAGCAGCAGCAGCAGCAGCAGCAGCAGCAGGAGCGGCGGGGAGCGCCGGGAGGGAGCGGGATCCTCCCGCCCCTAACAGGCTTTGGAGCCGGAGGAGCTTTGGGATATTTTTGTTGTTTTTTCCCCTCTTAAGCGCATTCCCGGTTTAAGCTGATCCCATCTCGCTGCCTGCCGCCTTCCCCTCTGGAATTACGTTCTCCCGCCTTTTCCCGGTTATTTTCAGCCCGGACCAGGGGTGGTTTTTATTCCCGGGGGGGCGCATGGACATCCTCACCCCATCTTCATTAACGCCGCTAATTAGCACCGGGCCGGCTCGGCGTTATGCAAATCAAGGCGAGGGAAGCGGCCAATGGGAAGAGCAGGATTTGCATGAGCGCGCGGTGATTTGCATAGCGGATATTTTTCAAATTTCTTTTTTGCAAATATTTTTACTATTCTTATTTTTATTTTAATTTATTTTTATTTATTCATCCTTCTAATGAGTTATTTTATTTTTAAGCATTGATAGTTTTTATTTCTTTTAATTTCTTATTTGATCGAATTAATTTTATTTTACAGCATTTTTACTTCTTACTTTTAATTTCTTGTACTTCTTATATATTCTAATTAATTTATTTTTTAGAATTTTTACTTATTTTTTCACTTTCTTTATTTTGATGTACTTTTATTTTCAGTTAATTTTTATTTTAAACCTTTTAATTATTGTTTTAATTATATTTTATTCTGATTAATTTATTTTAATTTCTAAAAGTTTAATTAATATTTGCTTTACTTTAATTTTTAATTCATTCTAATTAATTCATTTTAATTTTTAAGATTTTAAATATTATTTTAATTTTTATTCTTCTGTTTATACATGTTTTAATATTTCACAATTATTTAGAAATTGTTTATTGTTATTTTAAAAATACTTTATAGTTATTTGGAAATTTTTTTCCTGTTCATTTTTTCACAGTTTACAATTATTTTGGCCTTTTTTATCAGTTATTTTGATGTTGTGCTCTGAGAAAATGACTCCAGCAAACTCCTCATGCCCCATCCTCCACCCCTTGACTAAAAGCTTTTTTTCAACCCAAACCTTTCCTTTCCCAAGCCTCTCCTTTTCCCTTGGAGCTTGAAGTGGAAAATTCCCATGAAAAGCCTGGAGCGAGGGGAGAGGATCCAATTCCCAACCCAGCCAGGGAGGGGAAGGAGGAGATTTGGAAAATGAGGAGATTTGGGTTTTCCTTGATGGGGGCAATCAAAAGGCCTCAGTCGAGGGGCCTTGAGCTGGGATTGAGGACCAAATTCCTCCTGGATCATCCCTGGGATGCTCCAAAGGTGCTGCTTGGCTCCTGGTGGTGATGGATAATTAGGAGTGGAGAGGGGCCTCTGTTAATTACAGCCCCCTCATTATGGGAGTGAGATGGAGCATCAGCCTGGGGTGTCACCATCCCAGTGCCACCATTGGGGGTGGCAGCAGGAGCTGGTGATGGTGGGGACACGTGGGGACACCTCCACCCCTGGAAATCCCTCTCTTGAAGGGGTGGGGCTCCACAGTGGGATCTCCAGAGCAGCTGTGGCTGCCCCTGCATCCCTGGAATGTCCAAGGCCAGGCTGGACATTGGGGCTTGGAGCAGCCTGGGACAGTGGGAGGTGTCCCTGCCATGGCAGGGGTGGCACTGGGTGATCCTGTGGGAATCTCTGTGGCTTTCAGGCCACCCATCCCTCTGCTCTGGAGCCAGGCTGGGAGAGCTGGGGGTGCTCACCTGGAGAGGAGAAGGCTCCAGGGACACCTCAGAGCCCCTTGCAGGGCCTAAAGGGGCTCCAGGAGAGCTGCAGAGGGACTGGGGACAAGGGATGGAGGGACAGGACCCAGGGAATGGCTCCCACTGCCAGAGGGCAGGGATGGATGGGATATTGGGAATCAGGAATTGTTCCCTGGCAGGGTGGGCAGGCCCTGGCACAGGTGCCCAGAGCAGCTGGGGCTGCCCCTGGATCCCTGGCAGTGCCCAAGGCCAGGCTGGACACTGGGGCTGGGAGCAGCCTGGGACAGTGGGAGGTGTCCCTGCCATGGCAGGGGGGCACTGGGTGGGCTTTGAGATCCCTTCCCACCCAAACCATTCCAAGATTCTGGAACACAGAGAAGCTTCCTGCTGGGATGCAGTGCCAGCATCGAATCAATCATGGAACAGCTGGGTTGGAAGGAACATTTAGGATCATCCCATTCCATAGGCAAGGACACCTTCCACTCAACCAGGCTGCTCCCAGCCCCATCCACCCCATAAACCCTCCCAGGGATGGGACCTTTAACCCCTGCAGGGCTGATCAGAGAATCCCTGTGACCGTGTTCACAGGGGTCTTATGTTGAGGGAAGAGACGAGGATCTGACTCCATGTTTCAGAAGGCTGATTTATTGTTTTATGATATATATTACATTAAAACTATTATATATATTACATTAAAACTATACCAAAAGAATAGAAGAAAAAGACCTCATCAGAAGGCCAGCTAAGAATAGAAAGCAAAGAATGATAACAAAGGCTTCTGTCTTGGACAGGGAGTCCGAGCCAGCTGACTGTGATTGGCCATTAATTACAAACAACCAACATGGGCCAATCCCAGATGCACCTGTTGCATTCCACAGCAGCAGATAACCATTGCTTACATTTCGTTCCTGAGACCTCTCATCTTCTCAGGAGGAAAAATCCTAAAGAAAGGATTTTTCACGAAAAGATGTCTGTGACAAATCCCCACCCTCTGCCGCACCTCACGGCCGTGTCTCTGTGCCCTCTCCAGGCGGGAGCCTCTCCAAGCAGGACTGGACCATCCAGTGGCCGAGCACGGAGCCGGGCAAGGAGAACAGCCCCGGCTGCCCCAGCGCGGAGCCGGGGCCCTGGGGCAGGACGCACCCGAGCCCCAAGGTACAACCCAAATGCGGGCAGCACCACTGCCACGCCGGCTCGTCCCACGGCCCCATGTACACGCACGTGGACCGCCTGACCGTGGAGGGCCACCCGGGGCTGTGCCCACCGCTGGAGTCCGGGCACCGCTCGCTGCCGCCGTCCCCAAGGCAGCGCCACGCCGCGCACACCCCCCCGCGCACCCCCAACATCGTCACCACCATGACCCCGCCGGGGACCCCCCCCGTGCGCCGCAGGAACAAACTGAAGCCCCCCGGGACGCCCCCGCCCTCGTCGAGGAAGCTGATCCACCTCATCCCGGGATTCACGGCGCTGCACCGCAGCAAATCCCACGAGTTCCAGCTGGGGCACCGCGTGGATGAGGCGCACACCCCCAAGTAAGTGGTGCCCCGGGTGCTGCTGCGTGTTGGGAGGGGTAAACTTCATCCCAGCGCCTTGGGAAAAGGATTTTTATCCCTAAATAATATGTCTAGTTTGGAGGCTTTGCGTGGAAATTTGTTTTTGCAGCTCCTTGCAGCGGGGATGTTGTGGGATGGGGTTCTGCTCCCCCAGGATCTCATTTTGGGGTGGATGAGGCGCACACCCCCAAGTAAGTGATGCCCCAGGTGCTGCTGCGTGTTGGGAGGGGTAAATCTCATCCCAGCGCCTTGGGAAAAGGACTTTTATCCCTAAATAATGTGTCTAGTTTGGAGGTTTTGCATGGAAATTCCTTTTTGCAGCTCCTTGCACTGGGGGTGTTGTGGGATGGTGTCAGTTCTGCTCCCCAGGATCTCATTTTGGGGTGGGTGGGGAGCTGGGAAGTTGTGGGATGGGGTTCTGCTTCCCCAGGATCTCATTTTGGGGTGGATGAGGCAGACACCCCCAAGTAAGTGGTGCCCCGGGTGCTGGTGCGTGTTGAGAGGGGTAAATCTCATCCCAGCGCCTTGGGAAAAGGATTTTTATCCCTAAATAATGCATCTAGTTTGGAGGTTTTGCATGGAAATTCCTTTTTGCAGCTCCTTGCACTGGGGGTGTTGTGGGATAGTGTCAGTTCTGCTCCCCAGGATCTCATTTTGGGGTGGGTGGGGAGCTGGGAAGTTGTGGGATGGGGTTCTGCTTCCCCAGGATCTCATTTTGGGGTGGATGAGGCACACACCCCCAAGTAAGTGGTGCCCCGGGTGCTGGTGCGTGTTGAGAGGGGTAAATCTCATCCCAGCGCCTTGGGAAAAGGATTTTTATCCCTAAATAATGCATCTAGTTTGGAGGTTTTGTGTGGAAATTCCTTTTTGCAGCTCCTTGCAGCGGGGGTGTTGTGGGATGGTGTCGGTTCTGCTCCCCCAGGATCTCATTTTGGGGTGCGTGGGGAGCTGGGAGGTTGTGGGATGGGGTTCTGCTTCCCCAGGATCTCATTTTGGGGTGGATGGGGAGCGCCCAGGGGCTCCAGGATTGCTGCTGGCCATGCTGGAATGTGGGATGGGAGGGTTGGGTTTTCCAGCTGCTGCACGGGAATGGCAGTGAGAGCTGCATGGGGGAGTGAGTGCACGCCGGAGAGAGATGGGAATAATCACCTTCCAGCTGGAAAGTGGATATATGGATTTATAAATCCTCATGGAGAGGAGTTTGTGTTCTGGAGATCCCCCGGGATCTTTTCCATCCAGGCTCTGCCGCATCCCGCGGCTCCTGCTCTGCGGCTCCGCTGCCGGCAGAGGCTGCTGCTGTGCAGGGAAAGGATTCCCTGGCATCCCTACATTCCCTCCCTATCCCTTTCCTTCCCTTTCCGTGGCCCTGCTCGGAAAACCTTCCTCCTGCCATGGCACGGGGTGGCAGAGGGAACTCGTGGCCACTTTGGGACAGCACCACCTCTCCCTGAGGGCGTTTCGGGATGGAGCTGGTCCAAAGCAGGATCCCAGGACAAGCTGCTCTTTTTGTCCCCAAATTCGGAGTTCTTGGGGATAAAAAAGCCGTGCCAGAATCTTGGGAAGAGTCCTCTGAGGGCTGTGGAGGGAGCATGGAAGCTTTGGCACAGCACAGCCCCTCCGGCCTGTCCGTGGTGTTTGGGCAGCTCCAGCTGGGATACAGGAAGGGTTAAATCCACTGAGGTGCTCCCAGTGCCTGACCTGGAGCTGCCCTTGTTGGGCAGAGGGAACCAGGGCAGGTTTGGGGGTGGCAGAGGTGTCTGGTGGCCTCAGCGTGGCGGTGTCACTTGTCCCCCGGGCTGTGGCAGCCGTCATTGTGCAGGGGTGAGGGTGAGCATCCACCCTCCTTTTCCCCTGAGCTGGGAATTTTTGTTCTCTCAGGGCTTTTAACTTTTGGGAACAAAGCCATTTCAGCTGGAAATGCCTCCTGGAAGGCCACCCTCATGCTCAGGCACTGGAGAAGTGTTGGCTTTGTTGGGTCCCCAGGAGCAGCCCCGTGTCCCCAGGGAGAATTCCTGGGAGCTGCCTCTCCCTCCTCCTGCTTTTCTCGGCATTCCAGCCCTGATCCATGCTCTGCCCTGAGCTGGAGAGGGTCTCACCGAGGGCAGAGCTTGCCCTGTTTGATGCCTGGGTTGGTCCCTGGGTATTCCCTGATGATCCTGAGCTGAAATTGCCGGGCAGCAGCGGGAAGGGAGCGCTGGAGACGCTGGGAAAGCTGGATGGAGTCAGGCAGGGATCACAGGAATGGAGGTTTGGGCTGGAAGGAGTTAAATCTCGTGTCATTCCAAGGGCAGGGACACCTTCCAGCACTCGTGGTCACCCTGACCTGGAGCTGGACACCATGGAATCTTCTGGCCACTGATTCCCCAGGGTGGGGAGGGGGTGCCTGGAATTCCCTGCAAAGGGAAGGAACAGGGAAGGGCATGCAGATGGAAATGTCACACAGGGTGACACAAACACACAGTGATGTCCCCTCTGCCTTCATCCCTCTCCACACAAGGTGCCCAGAGAAGCTGTGGCTGCCCCTGGATCCCTGGAACGTCCCAGGCCAGGTTGGATGGGATTTGGAGCAGCCTGGGACAGTGGGAGGTGTCCTTGCCATGGCAGGGGTGGCACTGGATGGGCTTTAAGGTCCCTTCCCACCCAAACCATTCCATGATTCCTTTGCATGACTGCAGCCAGTTCTCCCAGTGTCTCCAGTGCTCCCTTCCCAGTGGTGCTGGGCAAATTCAGCTCCTGATTAGGGAATTAATCAAGGGAAGAGCCAATATTGACAGGGCCCCGTTGTGCTCCAGGGGCTGCTGCGCCGGGTTGGATCCGGATTCCTGCAAACCTCTTGGAGAAGCAGGGAACTTCATTTTCTCTAATGGCACTTAATGATTTTGCAGGAGACAACCACTAAATCCTGCCTGCTAATCCCATTAGTGCTTCGGGATTGTAATTAGTGCATTAAAGAGGCAGCTTCTTCTTTTTCCCCTCTTTTTTTCCAGCACAGCCCTGCTGGAGTGGAAGTTGTTTATTAGCCTGGATGAGGTGGAAAATGCCTGGCACAGATAAAAAGTGGATTAAAATTGAAATATTTTCTGGCTCTTCTCAGCTAATTGTTATTTTATGGCCGTGGAATTTGAGGATGGATTTTTTTTTAATGCCACACTTTTACAGTGTCCCTGAAGTCCGAGTCCTCTGTGCTTCCTGCAGGAGGGAGCTCATCCCTGGAGGAGGGTTTGGAGCCTTCCCTGATCAACCCCTCCTGATTTTTGTTGTGCTCCTGGGCCCTTGGGTTGCTTTGGATTGGGGCTTTTTGTTCCCTGTGTCCTGTTCCAGCATGGAAGGAGGGGCTGGACATGGACAGTCGAGAGTTTGAGGATCCCAAGTGCTGGGTGGGATCTCCTGGAGTGATTTGGGGTGGAGGTTTAACTCCATCCTGCCTGGTCTCTGCAAGGGCCCTTCTGAGACCCTCCCAGGAGGGAGGTTGGTGTCCCTCAGGCTGATTTATGGAGTGGTTTGGGATGGAAGGGACATTAAGGAGCATCTTGTCCCATCCCTGCCATGGCAGGGACACCTCCCACTGTCCCAGGCTGCTCCCAGCCCCAGTGTCCAGCCTGGCCTTGGGCACTGCCAGGGATCCAGGGGCAGCCACAGCTGCTCTGGGCACCTGTGCTAGGGCCTGCCCACCCTGCCAGGGAACAATTGATCCCAATATCCCATCCATCCCTGCCCTCTGGCAGTGGGAGCCATTCCCTGTGTCCTGGCACTTATCCAAAGTCCCTTTATCTCCTCCTCAGCTCAGGATGGGGTGAAAGGGGCTCTGGGGTGACTTTGGCAGGAGGAGAAATCTCTCTCCCTATGAGCTGTGGGTTGGGATTGATGGAGTGGAGCCCTCAGGGTTCTCTGAGGCTGCTCCCCCTGGATTTTTCCACCTTGGCACAGACAGAAAATAAACCAGCACCATTTATTTGTGACAGCAGCGGCAGCGACCGGGTCCCCTCCCGAGCAAGGCCACCTTGTACTGCTTGATTCCCGATGACAGCTCATAAACTCCTTTGAATGTTGTGTTTTGGATCTTATTCCCGGTGTTTAATCCATCATTTCTGTGTGCCAAGACCTTCTGAGGCAGGGGTTAAGTCTGATTTTTTTGTTTTGGAGCTCCCAGCCTCCAATTTTCCCGCATGGAGTCTCCAGCTGTCGACCGTAACTCCGAGGTACGGAACATTACTCCTGAAAAGATCCCCTGACTTCCATAAATCCACAGCCCATAAACATCTCAGGAATGGTCCTCAAACCCAAACAAAACATTGAGAGTGGCTGATAAAATAATGCCCATTTAATACCTCATGAATTCCACGGGCCATTGGAGTCTCTCATGGGTAGTTAATGATTATCCATCAGCCAGGAGCCAGGGAAGAAACAAACTCGGAATGGGAGGTCTCAAAAATCCATTAGCTGGGGAATAGAAGTCCAGCTCGTTAAGGGCTTGTTAACCCTTGGAAGGAGTGGGTGGATTTTACCCTTACACCCATCCTTTGGCCCATCTTTTGTCTTTTGTCCTCTACCTAGGCCCACCCATCATCCTTGGACCCCTCTTTAGACCCGGCCTTCATCCTTAGACCTCTCCTTGAAGCCATCCTTCATCTCTAGACCCCTCATTAGACCTGGCCTTTGTCCTTTGGCCCATCCTTTATCCTTTGACCTGTACTTAGACCTTTTCTTTGTCCTTAGACATATCCATCATCCTTGGGCCCATCCTTAGACCCATCCTTCTTCTTTAGACCTGTCCTTGGACTCATCCTGGGATCCCTCAGTAGACCCATCCTTCATCCTTAGGCCCATTCTTAGACTTTTCCTTTGTACTTAGAACCATTCTTCACGTTTAGACTCATCCTCAGACCCATCCTTCATCTTTACACCTGTCCTTGGACCCACCCTTCATCCTGGGACCCCACATTGGACCCATCCTTTGTCCTTTGGCCCATCCTTAGACAGACCCTTCATCCTTTCCCCCATATTTGAACCCCTCCTTCATCTTTAGGCCTGTCCTTGGGCCTGTCCTTCATCCCTGCACCTCTCATTAGACCCTGGACCCCTTTCCTTCTCTGACCCACCCTTTGTCCTTTGACTCATCCTTAGACCCATCCTTCATCCTTAGACCCCTCATTAGACACAGCCTTCATCTTTCAGCCCATCCTTCATCTTTGGACCCCTCCTTACCCCATCCTTCTTCCTTCTGAGCCCTCCTTAGACTCATCCTGTGTCTTTTAGGCCTGTCCTTAGACCCATCCTTCATCTTTGGACCCCTCATTAGACAGACCCTTCATAATTTTCCCATCCTTCTTCCTTCTGAGCCCTCTTTAGACCCATCCTGTGTCTTTTAGGCCTGTCTTTTGACTCACCCTTCATCCTTAGACCCCTCATTAGATCCACCCTTCATCTTTTAGCCTATCCTTCATCTTTGGACCCTTCCTTAACCCATCCTTCACCTTGGGGCCCATCCTTAGACCCATCCTGTGTCTTTCAGGCCTGTCCTTTGACCCATCCTTCATCCTTAGACTCCTCATTAGATCCACCCTTTACCTTTTAGCCCATCCTTCACCTTTGGGCCCATCCTTAGACCCATCCTTTGTCTTTCAGGCCTGTCCTTTGACCCTTCCTTCATCCTTGGACCCCTCCTTAGATCCATCCCCTGACCCCCCTCCTCAACCCTGACCCTTGTGAAGGGGAGCTGAGCCCAAACCCTGCTCAGCTCCCAGCTGTGGCTCCTTTTGCCGCGCTGCTGTGGCCAGATCCATGAGCTCCAAGGAGCATCCTCTGGGAAGCAGCTGGAGAGGGAGGATGGGAGCACGACCCAGCCCTGGGGACGTGCTGAGTTCCAGCAGCTGCTGGACAGGATGGGACATTACATTTTTGTGGTGCACGAGGCTCCTCCAGCTCAAGGCAGCTGGATTTTGGCTAAATTTTCCATGAGTTCTCCTTGTCCTGTGTTGCTGCAGTGACATTCAGGGTGTGGGTGTTTTCCTGGTGGAAAAACCTGCTGGTTCAAAGCCTTCTGAGGGTTCATTTCCTCCCCTTTTGCTCCATTGGTGCCGAGGTGGATTTTTGGTGGGATTTTTCCAGACTGGGATGAGGATTTCCTGGCTGGGTGAAGTCAGACATGAAGTTCAGATGTGACCTGGTGATAGAGCACATCCCCAGCTTCTTCTTTTCCTTTTTCCTTGACCTATTTCCAACTTTAACTTTAGATACTTTCTGTCCTGAGGGTGTTTTTTCTCCATCCCACATTGCAAATTCCTGACAATGGGATATTTCCTGTGGTACTTGACCAAATCTACTGCCCAACTGGGAACATCATGGCCCAGAGGTGAAAAACTGGATCCCAGACCTCCAAAAACCTGGGAGCTGAGGGTAGAGAGGTGAAAAACTGAATCCCAGACCTCCAAAAACTTGGGAGCAGAGGGGACGGAAGTGAAAACCTGAATCCCAGACCCACAAAAAACTGGGAGCTGAGGGTAGAGAGGTGAAAAACTGAATCCCAAACCTCCAAAAACCTGGGAGCAGAGGTCTTCTCCACCATCCTCACCCCACTGAGCAGCCCCTGCTTAGATTGTGCCTCAGATTTAATCATTTAAGCTGGTCCTAAACAGGCCCTGATGGATCATTAATTCTGCTGCTCCTCAACCTTGATAATAATGATGTTTCCCCTTGTAGCAATTCCCATCCACCTGGTGGATCGATGCTTGGATGTTCTGCATGGGTAGGATTCAGGAGAGCATCCAGGCAGCTCCTGTGACATTGCCCAGCTTTGGAAAGGCAGGTGGGCTCCTGGCACTGGGCACGAGCAGGAGATTGATGTTTGCAGAGCAGGTGGATGCAGCAGGACGTGCCCAACGTGTGGGAATGATCCATATGGAGCCTCTTCCCAAGGTGGGCACTGGCACCTGGGCTGTGCCAGCCCTAGGGTGGCAGCAGGAGCAGGGCAGGGCCAGTCCCCTGTGAGACACCTCAGATCTTGGGGTCACGTTTGTGTCCCTCATGACAAGATGGACATGGAGGGGCTGGAGCGTGGCCAGGGCAGGGAACGGAGCTGGGAAGGGGCTGGAGCCCCAGGAGAGGCTGAGGGAGCTGGGAAGGGGCTCAGCCTGGAGCAAAGGAGCCTCAGGGGGGCCCTTGTGGCTCTGCACAGCTCCTGCCAGGAGGGGACAGCCGGGGGGTCGGGCTGTGCTCCAGGGAACAGGGACAGGAGCAGAGGGAACGGCCTCAGGCTGGGCCAGGGCAGGGGCAGGGTGGGCCGATCCATCAGGGCCTGTTTAGGACCAGCTTAAATGATTAAATCTGAGGCACAGACTAAGCAGGGGCTGCTCAGGGGGGTGGGGATGGTGGAGAAGACCTCTGCTCCCAGGCTTTTGGAGGTTTGGGATTCAGTTTTTCACCTCTCTTCCCTCAGCTCCCAGATTTTTGTGGGTCTGGGATTCAGTTTTTCACCTCCATCCCCTCTGCTCCCAAGTTTTTGGAGGTCTGGGATTCAATTTTTCACCTCTGGGCCCTCAGCTCCCAGGTTTTTGGAGGTCTGGGATTCAGGTCAGGCACTGGCACAGCTGCCCAGAGCAGGGCTGGAGTTCCCATCCCTGAAGGGATTTAACAGCTGTGTGGATGTGGCACTTGGGGACTCCATGATTTCCAAGGATCCCATGATCTCTGTTATTTATCCTGAAACCAGAGCCCAGCCTGGAACTCCAGCGAGGGGCAGAGCATGGCAGTGCAGGAATTTGGAGAGCAAAACGAGCAGCATCTCTCCCTGTGCTTCCAAATCATCCCCCTGATTAATCTCGCTGCTGCTGCCGGGCTGTGGAGCTGTGCACAGCTCCTGGAATGTGTCCAGCTCCCTCAAAGGATGCTTTGCACACCGTGAGGTGACAGTGATGAGTGGTCCCCGTACCAACCTGGCTCCGTGCTGGAACCATCCCGCTGCTCCAGGCTGCGGCGCTCCTTAGGAGTGTCATTAATGTTAATTACGGCCCTGCTATTCCATCCAGAGCCGCTGGAGCTTTACCGTGCTCAGAGGAGAAACTTCTCACCGTGTCCTTTAATGAGGAGTTGAGGCTCCTTTCAAAGCCAGACGGGCGTGAGGATGAATTTAGATAAGGATGAGCACCCTGGGAGAGGTGGCACCGCGTTCCTGGCTGGGAGGGAGGGCACGGGGAGGGCAGGGGCTGTGGGCAGCGCTGGCCAGGCTGGCACTGACCACTGCTGGGCCTGGCAGAGCCTGAGCTCTGCCCAGCTCTGTCTCCCAGCCAGGAGCAGCTCCCCTGTTCATTTCTTGGTGGTTCAAGAGGTTGGTGGGAGCTTGTCCTGACCCTCCTGCCATCCCAGCCCTGACCCTCGGTGCTGGCCCAGGCTGGCCAAGAGCTCCAGGGGATTCCTTGGCAATAATGGGATGAAAACCAAAGCAGGGAGTGCTCCTCAGAGTCCAGAGAGGCCATGGAGGTGCTCCAAGGGCTGGAGCCCCTCTGCTCTGGAGCAGCTGGGGCTGCCCCTGGATCCCTGGAATGTCCAAGGCCAGGTTGGACATTGGGGCTGGGAGCAGCCTGGGACAGTGGGAGGTGTCCCTGCCATGGCAGGGGTGGCACTGGGTGGTCCTGTGGGAATCTCTGTGGCTTTCAGGCCACCCATCCCTCTGCTCTGGAGCCAGGCTGGGAGAGCTGGGGGTGCTCACCTGGAGAGGAGAAGGCTCCAGGGACACCTCAGAGCCCCTTGCAGGGCCTAAAGGGGCTCCAGGAGAGCTGCAGAGGGACTGGGGACAAGGGATGGAGGGACAGGACACAGGGAATGGCTCCCACTGCCAGAGGGCAGGGATGGATGGGATCTTGGGAATGAGGAATTGTTCCCTGGCAGGGTGGTGAGGAGCTGGGACGGAACTCCCAGAGCAGCTGGGGCTGCCCCTGGATCCCTGGCAGTGCCCAAGGCCAGGCTGGACACTGGGGCTGGGAGCAGCCTGGGACAGTGGGAGGTGTCCCTGCCATGGCAGGGGTGGGATGAGATGGGATTTAATGTCCCTTCCATCCCAAACCATTCCAGGATTGTCCAGATCTGCCCCACCTGGCTGAGGCTGTGCTGTCTGGGGATGGGGAAACCCCCTCAGGGTGCCCCATTCCGGGGCTGAATCCCTGTGGAAGTTTCTCCATCTGAAGGAGGCTCAGCCCCAGCAGCCCTGGCTGGCCCCAGCTCACCCTCAGTGCCCTCAAGGAAACGTAACAGTGGCAACCAAGAAAACAGAAGGGGCTTAATGAGAAACAGCTCCAGCTCCAGGATCCTGGAAATTACCTCTGTCAGCTCCTTCCTGCCCCTGTCTGCTCCCAGTGCTGTTCCTGCAGCCCTGAGGAGGAGGAGGAGGAGGAGGGGGAAAAAAAACTGTTTGGCTCGAACTCCCTTCAAAGAATTTCCCAGCTTTATAATTTGCAGCTGTAATAAAAAAGTTCCACTTTGTGCTTGGAAAAGAGAATAATAGATCAGTCAGAGTCGAGCGTGGAAATTCAGGCATCCAGGGAAGTGGGGACAGGCACTTGGATAAATATTTAAGTGCTGAGGCTTTGATATGAAGGAGCTGCTTTTCCTCTGGCCAGGGGAGGGAGGGATTGTTGCCTCTTTATGGGAATGAGGAGGATAAATGGAACATCTGCAGGATATTCTGTGTTTATTTCTTTATCTCAACCCCAGCTTGTTCCAGAGTGTGAACATTGTGTGGAGCTTGTTCAGGTTTGGGTGGAGAATGAAGGAATTTCAGCTTTTCAGGCAGGTTCAAAAAAATCCTCTGCCTTGAATGCTGAAAACCCTTCAGAAGCTGGTGCCACCCTGAGAGCACCAGGGGGATTTGGGACGTGGGATGGCACTGGGCACGGAGCTGTGAGTTTATCCCAGTGCCAAAGGTGACCTGGTGCCTCCTTTCCTGGCTGAGACAGCTCCAGCTGGGCTGGTTGTGATCCCAGCTCCCCAAGGCTGTTTGGAAATGCTCAGACTCCTTAGCCAGGGTGGGTTTTTTAATGGTTTATTTGAGAAAAAGGTCAGATTTTGCCATCTGTGTGCCAATATGGGAACAGGAAGGGAGAAGTGGCAGGAATTCTGGAGAAGGGCTTTGCTAAGGAGGGACAGGGACAGGGAATGGCTTCTCACTGCAGGGATGGGTGGGAAATGGGGAAGGAATTGTTCCCTGTGAGCACAGACTGAAGCTGTGGCTGCCCCTGGATCCCTGGGACAATGGGAGGTGTCCCTGCCCATGGCAAGGTTGGGATAAAATGATCTTCAAGCTCCCTTCCCACCAAATCATTCCTGCCTGAAAGAATGCCAGAGTGAATCTGAGTGTTTGAATCTGAGTATTTTCTTCCCTTTTTTACCATTCCAAAGAATGCCAGAGTGAATCTAAGGTTTTTCTTCCCTTTATTTTTTTACCATTCCAAAGAATTCCAGAGTGAATCTGAAGCTTTTCTTCCCTTTTTTTTGCCATTCCATGAATGCCAGAGTGAATCTGAGTGTTGGAATCTGAGTATTTTCTTCTCTTTTTTTTTACCATTCCAAAGAATTCCAGAGTGAATCTGAGTGTTTTCTTCCCTTTTTAACCATTCCAAAGAATGCCAGAATGAATCTGAGTGTTTTCTTCCCTTTTTTTTTTGCCATTCCAAAGAATGCCAGAGTGAAACTAAGGCTTTTCTTCCCTTTTTTTTTTTACCATTCCAAATAATGCCAGAGTGAATCTGAGCGTTTTCTTCCCCTTTTTTTTTTGCCATTCCAAAGAATTCCAGAGTGAATCTGAGGATTTTCTTCCCCTTTTTTCCCATTCCAGTGGGTGCTGCTGGTGGAGGAGGCACGGGGGCAGCCCTTCACCTGCTCCTTGCTCTGATTTAATCGGAAATATTGTGCAATTAAAGCACTCCAAAAGCCACAAATCTTCGGGGCGGAATCCCGGCCAGGCTGCAGCGATCTTTAATCCTTTGCAGCTGAAATACCAAGGAGAGGATTTCTATTTTTTTTTTTTTTCCTCCCACTCTATTTCCCTTCCTTTAAGAGCAACGCTTGTGTGGAAATTGGTGTGTGCTGACGAGGAGCGAAGTGGTGAATAAAACATCACCTGGCTCCTGCAGGGGCAGCTCCTGCCCGGTGGTTCAATTGTAAATTAAACCCGTTTTAATTCTTTTAAATGGCAATAAGAATGGGAGTGCCAACAAATGACTGCAGAGCAGGCTGCTACTTACTCGATCTCTGGGTTTTTTAAAAGTTGGGAATGGAAATGAGCCTTGCCAGAGCTGGGGAATGGTTGGGGTGTCCTGTTTGTGATGTTTTTTGGGATGAGCCAAATCCCAGAAGTATCACAGCCCTGAGGACATTGACTTGATTTCCAGGTTTTTAAGAGTTGGGCATGGAGGATGAGCCCTGCCAGGGGCTGAGGAATGGTTGGGGTGCTCCCTTTGGGATGTTTTTTGGGATGAGCCCTATTCCAGGAGCATCACAGCATCACAGTGAACATTTGACTAATTTCTGGGTTTTTTAAGAGTTGGGAATGGAGATGAACCCTGCCAGGGGTTGATTGGGGTGTCATCTTTGGGATGCTTTTTGGGATGAGCCCTATTCCAGGAGCATCACAGCCCTCGACTTGATTTCCAGTTTTTTTAAGAGTTGGGAATGGAGGATGAGCCCTGCCAGGGGCTGATTGGGGTGTCATCTTTGGGATGCTTTTTGGGATCAGCCATACTCCAGAAGCATCACAGCCTTGAGGACATTGACTTGATTTCCAGGTTTTTTAAGAGTTGGGAATGGAGATGAGCACTGCCACAGCTGGGGAATGGCTGGGGTGTCATCTTTGGGATGCTTTTTGGGATGAGCCATATCCCAGGACATTTACAGCATCAAAGTCAACATTGACTTGATTTCTGAGTTTTTTAAGAGCTGGGAATGGAGAAGATGAGCCCTGCCAGGGGCTGGGGAATAGTTGGGGTGTTTCCTTTGGGATGCTTTTTGGGATGAGCCATACTCCAGAAGTATCACAGCCCTGTGAACATTGACTCGATGTCCAGGTTTTTTAAGAGTTGGGCATGGAGGATGAGCCCTGCCAGGGGCTGGGGAATGGTTGGGGTGTTCCCTTTGGGATGTTTTTTGGGATGAGCCCTATTCCAGGAGCATCACAGCATCACAGTGAACATTTGACTAATTTCTGTGTTTTTTAAGAGTTGGGAATGGAGGATGAGCCCTGCCAGGGGCTGACTGGGGTGTCCCCTTTGGGATGCTTTTTGGGATGAGCCATACTCCAGAAGTATCACAGCCCTGAGAATATTGACTCAATTTCCGGTTTTTTTAAGAGTTGGGAATGGAGATGAGCCCTGCCAGAGCTGGGGAATGGCTGGGGTGTCATCTTTAGGATACTTTTTGGGATGAGCCATACTCCAGAAGTATCACAGCCCTGTGAACATTGACTCTATTTCTGGGGTATTTTTAAGAGTTGGGAATGGAGATGAGCCCTGCCAGGGGCTGGGGAATGGTTGGGGTGTTTCCTTTGGGATGCTTTTGGGATCAGCCATACTCCAGAAGTATCACAGCTTTGAGAATATTGACTTGATTTCTGAGGTTTTAAGAGTTGGGAATGGAGATGAGCCCTGCCAGAGGTGGGGAATGTTTGGGGTGTTTCCTTTGGGATGCTTTTTGGGATCAGCCCTATTCCAGGAGCATCACAGCCCTGTGATGGATTTTTACTCCCTGTAACACACGGATCCCACGGTGCCCACCCTCACATTCCAGCCTCTCCCAGCACATCCTGCTCTTCCAGCCACCAAACCAGCCCAGCAGGGCAAAACCTCCGCGGGCTCCTTTCTGTGGCAATCCCAAACAAACATCCCCACCCTTCCTGCCGCATCCCTCTGTCACTCCCTGCCCTCTCCTGGCAGCGGTGACGGGCCCTTTGTCCCGCTGTCTGCTCCTGTTTTTCAGTGCCTGTTGAAACCCTCTATTTTTCCCCTCCCCAAGCCGGTGATAAGCGTTTGACTGATCCCACCGAGCAGGCGGGGATGAGCCATTCAGGCGGGATTGACACCTCGAGGGATTTGCATTAAACGCTTCAAACTCGCTCGGCTTTTTTTTTTTTTTAATTATTTTTTTTTATTCCCCATTTTATTTTTTTTTTTCATCCATCATTATATATTTAGCAAATTCCTGCATGAAATTACAGCCCCAGTCGTTGGCATTTGCCTATCTGAGAAGGAATCTCTCCGAGCATCCCGAGGCAGGAATTAACCCTGATGCTCCACGGAAAAAAGGAGGACAAATGAGGAAAAATGAGGAATTTGGGTCTGCAGAGGGTTATGGGGTGGTGAGAGGTGAAGGAGAGGGGGATTCTGGGGCTGCTCACGATGTGCCAAGGGCTGAGATGTGAGATTTTGGGAAAGGTTTGGGAAGCCAAGGGCTGCATAGTGCAGGGGCTGACCCCAATGTGCTGCTGGGGACCTGCAGTGAGGAGTAGAATCCAGGGAATGCCCAGATTTGGAGCCTCCTGGAGCAAGGAAGGGGGTGGGACAACTGTGGAGAGAAGCAAAAAAAAAAAAACATAGTGGGGATGTCCAGATTTTGGGATCTGCTCCAAATGTGGCAGGGGAGGTGCCCTTGGCCCATGGTGGCATTTTCCTGCCATTCCTGGAGGGTGCTGTGGGCATCTCCCAGATTTTGGGGGGCTCCAAGCCTCGAGATGGACCAGGTGTGTTTCTCTCTGCTCCCTCAAAACCCTTTGGAGCCGAAATAAAAAATATCTGCTCCATAATCCTGCCTCCCTTTCCTGAAACAGGGCTGTCTTGGGTCTTATCCCTATGGAAAATTGAAATTAGGCTGAGGTTTTCCCTTGTTTTCTTTGTGTTTGTTTGTTTTGGTTTGGTTTGGGTTTGGTTTTGGTTTTTTGTTTGGGTTTTTTGTTTTTGTTTTTTTTAATTCTCCTTTTTTTGCCTCTGCTGTCCTTGTGGAACTGGGAGACTGGCACAGGGAATGGGGCTCCTCCTGCCCAGCTGGGATGGGGAATTTAGGCTGGCAGGACCAGGATGCATTTCCAGCACATTTTCCCCCACTTTGGGTAAATAAAAGGAGGATGGAAATGTTTGCCTTGGACACTTCCAGGGATCCAGGGGCAGCCCCAGCTGCTCTGGGCATCCTGTGCCAGGGCCTGCCCACCCTCCCAGGGAGGAATTCCTACCCAAAATCCCATCCATCCCTGCCCTCTTTTAGTTTGAAACCATTTCCCTTTGTCCTGTCACCATCTATGGAATCATGGAGTGGTTTGGCTGGGAAGGACTTTGGAGATCATCTCATTCCAACCTGTGTAGGAGAATGGATGGATCTATGGATCCATGGATGGATGGATGGATGATGGATGGATGATGGATGGATGGATGGATGGATGGAGGGATGATGGATGGATGGATGGATGGATGGATGGATGGATGGATGAAGGGATGGATGGATGGATGGATGGAGGGATGGATGGAGGGATGGATGATGATGGATGGATGAAGGGATGGATGGAGGGATGGATCCATGGATAGATGGATGGATGGATGGATGGATGGATGGATGGATGGATGGATGGATGGATGGATGGATGGATGGATGGATGGATCCATGGAGGATGGATGGATCCATGGAGGATGGATGGATGGATGGATGGATGGATGATGGATGGATGGATGGATGACCCCTCATGGCAACAAGTCCTTTCTGAGGTGCCCATGACTGGCCTCACCCTCCAGCCCTGCCCCAAGGGTGGTTTTTGGCCCTTTTTTGCCCAAGAAGCCCCAAACAAGGCTGGGTTCGCTCCATGTCCCTCAGACGCTCCTTGTCCCCAGGCCAGGGGACAGGATGCCTGTCCCTGTGAGCCCCCTGTGCCAGGGGGTTTTCCCTGGATGCTCCTGCTCCTCTCCAAGGTTTGGTCCTTGCCCCTCTTCCCTCAGGATAGGGATCAAAGCCATGGGCAGCCAGCCCAGTCACCCAGTTGGATCCTGGTGTTTATTATTCTTTATTATTTTTTCTTCTTCTGAAGAAACAGAGAGAGGAAAAAAACCATCTCTCTCTGTCCAAAATCACTCATCCTTCCTAATAATGAGAGCTGTCAGCAGCCCTGCTTGGCGAGGAAATGATGCTCACAGTAAATATTTGGTCTGGAACTGATTTATGGGTGAAAATAAACGAGATTAGTGCTTAATCACTGCCTTTCAGGAAGGGCTTTGGGCCGGGGTTGAGCTCAGGGGGGCTGGGGCCATGCCAGGGGAGCAGCTCTGGGATTTTTGGTGGGGTTGGGATTGAGGAGCAGCAGTGGAGGGGATGGACTGGATTTGGGGCCACCAGGCAGGGATAGATGGGATTTTGGGAAGGAATTGTTCCCTGGGTGGGTGGGTCAGAGAGAGGCCACAGAGCAGCTGGGGCTGCCCCTGGATCCCTGGCAGTGCCCAAGGCCAAGTTGGACATTGGGGCTGGGAGCAGCCTGGGACAGTGGGAGGTGTCCCTGCCCATGTCCTTTAATGAGCTCCAATGTCCCTTCCCCCCCACCCCATTCCATGGCTCCATGGCCATCAGCTGTGGGCTGACCCCAAGGAGCTCCAAGCCAGGAGAGCTGCTCAGCTGGACCAGCCTGGAACATCCACCCCATCCTGAGCCCAGCGCACCCAAAGGGGTCCTTGCAGCCACCCTAAACACAGCAGCAGCTTTCCTGTGTGAGGAAATAATTAACTTATTAGAGGATGGTTTAATTTTCTTCATTAAGAGGCCATTTCCCATCGCCTGGCAGGGCCAGATGCCCCAGGCATGGCAGGGAGTGGTGGGACATGCTCAGCTCCAGGGCCTGCCCACCCTGCCAGGGAACAATTCCTGATTCCCAATATCCCATCCATCCCTGCCCTCTGGCAGTGGGAGCCATTCCCTGTGTCCTGTCCCTCCATCCCTTGTCCCCAGTCCCTCTCCAGCTCTCCTGGAGCCCCTTCAGGCCCTGCAAGGGGCTCTGAGGTGTTCCTGGAGCCTTCTCCTCTCCAGGTGAGCACCCCCAGCTCCCCCAGCCTGGCTCCAGCCCTTGGAGCATCTCTGGTGCCTCTTCTGGACTCTCCCCAGCAGCTCCAGGTCCCTCCTGTGCTGTGCCCCAGGGCTGGATTTGGGATGCAGTGCTCTGGTTGGGATGCAGGGATTATGGATGGAGCATTCCAGGAATCCTTGGGGTGTTGCACTGCCAGGATGTTCTCCAAGGATCTCTGTTCCAGATCCTGCAGATCTCCAGCGGGCTGAGCTGCCTTTCCCAGGGCTCTCTCTGCTCCTCACTCCATGGCAGCCAGAGAGGATGAGCTGGAGCAGCCCCGAGTGCCAGGATCCTGCAGCCCAGCCCATCTGAGCTGCCAGAGTCACTCTGCATCCCAAATCCTTTCAGTCTGGTGCAGCTTTGGGATCATCTGAGCCAGCAGAACAACACTGGGCTTTGTCCCAGAGTGGAAAAATGGGACAGGAGGGAGAGGCAGGTGTCTCCTCCCCCTGCTCTGCAGAATTTAATTTCTGAGGAACTTCCCCCAGTGTTTTGGGTTGTCCACACCACAGCCCTGTGGTGATTCCTGGGACTCTCTTGGGGTCCCTCACGTTCTCCACTGCAGCCCACCCTTGCTTGGGCCCTTTATTTGATGTAGTGACATTAAATGTGACCATTTAGGGGATTTGACAAGGTCAGCAAGGCTGAGGCTGATGAGCTTTTGGACCAAATGATTTTTTTCACCCAGGTTCTCAAGAGGAAAAGCTCTGAAATGTTCCTTAATGAAAATTGCCTTTGTTTGGTGGCAGGGAGGGATTGGGAATTCCCATTGGGAAGCTGCATTAATTATCACATGGGAAATGATGCAGCAGCACCTCCATCCCACGGCTGCCACCAGCTCGTCCCCAACTCCTTTCCCTTCACTTTTCCCTCCTTTTTCCTCTTTTCCCTCCCAGAGTCAAGAAGAAGAACAAGCCCCTGAACCTCAAGATCCACAACAGCGTGGGGAGCTGTGAGAACATCCCAGCCCAGCGCTCCCCGCTGCTCTCCGAGCGCTCCCTGCGCTCCTTCTTCGTGGGGTACCCGCCCTTCCTGCCCTCCACCCCGCCCGTCCACACCGAAGCCTCCTTCTCTGCAAGTGAGTGCCCCCAGGGCTGGGAGGTGCCAGGCAGGGGATGGGACTGGGGAGTTGTGGAGTCAATGGTTTGGAGGATGTTGGTTGAGCGCTGTGGAATGAGCCCAGCCCTTGTGGAGGTGCCCATGTTGGTGTTTAGAGATCTGTGGGTGCTTCTGGGCAAAGATAGCCCAGACTTGATTGTTTCTGGTTTTTGGGAAGGCCACGGAGGTTTTTGTGCTGTCTGGGGTGGTGGCACTGCCTGGATGTCACCATCTGAGGGCTGCTTTGTAAACCTTTGTGGTTTCACCTCTGTGTTGAAACCTCTCCTGCTTGCTGGATGTGGAGTTTTGGGAAGCCAGTCCTGGTGCAAACCCCGTGGAGCTGATCTCAGCAGCCAGCCCTGATCCCACCTGGCAGGGCTTGGTCCTTTACCAGGAGATGCTGCTGGTGGCACTCACTGGGTGGGTTTGGCTCCATGAGCCCACCCAGGCCTGACCCTCATTTCCTGGTCCCAGACCAGTGCTGGGATTAATTCCACAGAGACTGAAACTTTTCCAAGCCAGGCGTGGCTCTTGGCCCAAGAAGAGCTTCCCTGGAGAAAACACGTGGCAGCTGCTGGGAGTGATTCCCTGCCAAGCTCCCTTTGCCTCTTGTTCCTCAGCTAAAACTTCCTCCAACTCCACATCTAGGCTGGCTTTCTGTCACCTTCCCTTCCCTGGGTTTTTCCCTTGTTTCCTTTCTGGAAATGTCTTCCTGGCTTGTTTTGGGGTCTTCCACTCATTCCTCCTGCTCAAGAAGCAGGCTGGAGAAGGTTTTGCAGCCAGAGGGCTGGCAGCCAGATTTCCTTTCCTTTCCTTTCCTTTCCTTTCCTTTCCTTTCCTTTCCTTTCCTTTCCTTTCCTTTCCTTTCCTTTCCTTTCCTTTCCTTTCCTTTCCTTTCCTTTCCTTTCCTTTCCTTTCCTTTCCTTTCCTTTCCCCTTTCCCCTTTCCCCTTTCCCCTTTCCCCTTTCCCCTTTCCCCTTTCCCCTTTCCCCTTTCCCCTTTCCCCTTTCCCCTTTCCCCTTTCCCCTTTCCCCTTTCCCCTTTCCCCTTTCCCCTTTCCCCTTTCCCCTTTCCCATCTGGGGTCACTGAGGGCTCATCCAGCCAGTCCTGCTGTCCTTTTCCTCCTGTCCCTTTGCCTTTGGGGACAGTGGCACCTGGCAGGAGCTCTGCATGCAGACCATGCTGTTCCCAGAGATTTCCAACACCCAGCCCCAGGTTTGCCCAGACCGAGGGGCATTTCTGCCTTGCTGTTTCCCACACGGAATTGTCTGTACTCAGCTCACAGCCCAGACCAACAGAGCAGGAAGCACGGAGCAAACCCCATTCCCAGCCCCCTCTGGAGTGTCTCCTTGGATTAGTTTTGATCAGGGTTGGATGCTGTGCCGTGCTGTGACATCCTGATGGGACGTGGCGCGGCCACAGAGGGACACGATGGCAGTGATGGGCTGGCAAGCGACCAACCCTGCCAGAGAGGTGTCTCCTCTCATTCCCCTCCAACCTCCCTGGCTGCTGGGAATGTTTTCTGGGCTGGGTGGGAGCTGGGTTTCCCCAGCTGGTTGATCCCTGCTGGGAGGTTTGGCATCAGTGGAGCTGTTTTGTCGTGGTTGAGATGGAGACAATGCAAAGCAACGCACTCTGTTTGCAGAAGGCTTCAAACCTGTTTTTGTTGCAGCATGCATGCTTGTTCTACATTCTCACAAAGCTCACAAGTTTGCACTTTACTCATTGGTCAGGAAAGACAAACAAAGTGCTCATTGGAGCAGGCAGTTGCAGGTTTCTCTTATTTCTCCTTCTTTCTTTCTTGGTTTCTTTGTCAATGACCTTGTTAGGAAATTCTTTCAGGGGTAAA
This sequence comes from Molothrus ater, assembly GCF_012460135.2. Classification (NCBI taxonomy): domain Eukaryota; kingdom Metazoa; phylum Chordata; class Aves; order Passeriformes; family Icteridae; genus Molothrus; species Molothrus ater. Next base: position 32,556 of record NW_023416533.1, on the reverse strand, counting down.
CGCGGATCCTCTTACCAAACTTCTCTCTGGCTCACAGAAGTCACTGGAAAACCTCTTCCACACTGTTTGGTCCTTGCAGGATCAACATCTGTGTGGGTTACACCAAGCAGGGCAGATGTTTGTTTGTAGGGAGCAGAATCATGGGATGATTTGGGATGGAAGGGAGCTTGAAGCTCATCCCTGTCCATGGGCAGGGACACCTCCCACTGGAGCAGGTTGCTCCAAGCCCTCCCTGCATCCCAAGGATTCCCTGTCCCCATCCTTGTGGTGGTTCAACAGCTGAGCTCTCCACAATATCCCATCCCTATGTTTTTTTTCTAAAAATCCCTCTTCCCTTTTCCTCCTGTGGGATCAGCACAGCAGCACCCAGATGCTCTGGATTGCTGTGGAATTACTTCCCTAAGCACGGAAACACAAAAATTGTTGTTGTTGTTGTTGTCAGCTGGAGATGGGTGAGGGGAGCCCAGCCAGGCCCTGTCCCTCCCTGGCTGTCTCTCCATGATTTCTTTTCCACAGCCTTGCTGCTCCTGGCAGGAACACGTTCCCATCTGACTCATCCCTGGCCTGGGTCAGGAGAGGGTTTGGATGCTTCCCTTTGGTTTTTAACATCCCTTTGTCCTGATGGGAATGGATTTTCACAGAGGGCTGGAGGGAGCTGCAGAAAGAGCCTCTTCTTCCAGCAAATCTGGCTGGGGGAATCACAGGATCATGGAATATCCTGAGTTGATCCTCAGGGATCACTGATCCAGTCCCTGTCCCTGCCCCCCAACAATCCCACCCTGTCCATCCCTGGCAGTGCTGCCCAAAGGCTCCTGGAGCTCTGGCAGCCTCGGGGCTGTGCCCATTCCCTGGGCAGCCTGGGCAGTGCCAGCACCCTCTGGGGGGAGAACCTTGCCCTGATCTCCACCTAAACCTCCCAGCACAGCTCCAGCCAATCCCTCTCACTGTCACAGGGAGCAGAGACCCGAGCTGCCCCTCAGAAGTTGTAGAACAACTGGTTTAATGTGGTCTCCAGGATGTCCCCTCCCTGCCCAGTCCTGTGTGACACCTCCACCACAGCCACCGAGCTGCTGCTCTGCCCTGGGGGGATTCTCCTGAATCCCAGTCCTGCCTCTTCCCCTTGGCTTTGGGAGTGAGGAATTTGCAGTTTATGGTGTCGAGCATGAGCAGGATCCCAGCCAGGCATGGCCAAGTGACAAGTGGTGGCTGAGATGCCACCAGAGCCCCCCCAGCTCCTGGAAGAGCCCCTGAAGGGCTGACCTCGGGAAAGTTTGGTGGAATCCAGGAAAATGTCCAGTAGGTCGGGGTGGGATTCCCAGAGCCCTAAATCCAGTTTTTCCTTTGGAAAGCACCAGGCTGGACCCAAGGATGTGACAGTGGTGCTGAAGGTGACACAGGAAAGTAGCCAGTGCCACCCATGCCCCTTGCCATGGTCACCCCACAGTGCTGGGGTGGGTTTTGGGGGGACACTTCTCCCTAACGCTGTCCCAGCCCCAGCCACCTCCAGGAGGGCACTTCCCAAAGGGAGCCTCCTTTCCTGGGGAGCACCAGGGGTTCCCTCCTCCCTGACCCTGCCCTGCATGTGGCTGGAGCACTCCCCAGCTGTGCTGGCAGCTCCCTGCAGCCACATCTGGCCACAGCTGGCAGCGAGGCTCCAGAGGGTTTCCCACCCTGGCAGTGGAGTCGGAGGGCACAGCTTTGTCTGGATGAGCCTAACTGAGCCTGCAAGGCTGGGAACTGGGGGGGAAATCCCCATGTCAGGCTTTAAGGCAGCTGAACATGGCATTTGAGCTGGGTAAATGGGATTGTCATGTCGGAAAGGGGAACTGCCTGGGTTAGAAAGGGATTCTTTCCTTACTGGAGCGATGCTCTGGGAGCAGCTCCTGCTTCAGATGATCCCCCCTGCTCCAGCTCAGCTTTGGTTTCATCCTGCTGGATCCAGCCTGGGTCATCCTTCCACCCACTGGAGCTAGCTGTGATCCACAGGGTTGGAAGGGACCTCAAAGGCCATCCCAGTCCAACCCCCCACATGGACAGGTCTTGTGTTGGGAGGGAGGGAGGGAGGGAGGGAGGGAGGGAGGGAGGGAGGGAGGGAGGGAGGGAGGAAGGAAGGAAGGAAGGAAGGAAGGAAGGAAGGAAGGAAGGAAGGAAGGAAGGAAGGAAGGAAGGAAGGAAGGAAGGAAGGAAGGAAGGAAGGAAGGAAGGAAGGAAGGAAGGAAGGAAGGATCTGACTCCATGTTCTCAGAAGGCCAATTTATTATTTTGTGATGCTATATTATATTAAAGAATACTATACTATACTACAGAATACAGAAAGGACACTTACTCAATGCTAAAAAGATAATAATGAAAACTTGTGACTCTTTCCAGAGTCCTGACACAGCTTGGCCCTGATTGGCCAAAGAGTGAAAACAACTCACAGCAGAATCCAATGGAACAATCACCTGTGGGTAAACAATCTCCAAACACATTCCACACCAGCACAACACAGGAGAAGCAAATGAGATAAGAATTGTTTTCCTTTTCCCTGAGGCCTCTCAGCTTCCCAGGAGAAGAATCCTGGGCGAAGGGATTTTTCAGAAAATGTGACAGTGACAGACAGGGACACTTCCCAGATTCCATGTGGAATATCTGCCACACGCACTCATGCAGGGAGCAGGTGATGCCTTTGTACCTTGAATTCTGCATGGATTTCTATCCTGGGGAGGGAAAGCTGCTGGAGCAGCTGCTCTGGGATCTCTCCCATGCTATTTTGGCCCTAAAAGCAGCACGAGCAAGGCCTGTGGTGTCTCATGAAGGGACTTTGCTGCAGAGCCTCTCCCTGGGGTGCTTGGCTCCCAGCTGTGACCATGGGGAAGTAAACCCAGAGTGGTGGGGAGACACTGGGACAGTGTCCCTGGAGCTGCCACGGGCTGAGACATTGGAACTCTGTCACTGCAGCTGGCACAGGTGCCCAGAGCAGCTGGGGCTGCCCCTGGATCCCTGGCAGTGCCCAAGGCCAGGCTGGACAGGGCTGGGAGCAGCCTGGGGCAGTGGGAGGTGTCCCTGCCCATGGCACGGGTGGCACTGGATGAGCTTTAAGATTCTTTCCCACTCAAACCATTCCATGGATATTATGATTTGTCTCAGGACTGGGATTTTTGCCTGGTGGTGGAGATATTCCTGATCCTGGGTTTCTTCTGCTGTTGAACTCTTTTGGAAAGAGGCTCCACCCCAGTGTCTCCTCCTAATTTCTCCAGGGGATTCACCCACCTTGGGAGCATTTTGGTGACATTTGGAATGTTTGGGATAAGTGCAAAGCCTCCTGGCCATTCCTTGGCTTTGCAGTGACTCATCCTGGCATTCTTACCAAGTCCACTTCCATCAATTTTCTCTGTCCCATTCATAATGGGAACGTGTTTGCTGTAGTAGTGTTGGATTATGGTCTTATCTGACCACTCTACAAATCCATTTCCCACATAGCAGGATAAGGAGGGTTTGTTGATCAGGCTGTCTCTGTGATGGATAACACGCTCCCACCAGCTCCCTGCCATCCAGACAGGGGCCAGGAGATGAGGAAGGGACAATTGTGACAAAGCAGTGCCCATCCCTGGGGTTCAGCACCGCTGCCACCCCTGGAAGATGCTCCAGGTGTCCTTGTGTCACAGACATCTTTTATGAAAAATCCTTTCCTTGGGATTTTTTCACCTGAGAAGCTGAGAGGCCTCAGGAACAAAATGTAACCAATGGTTATCTGCTGCTGTGGAATGCAACAGGTGCATCTGGGATTAGCCTCATGTGGTTGTTTCTAATTAATGGCCAATCACAGCCAGCTGGCTCTGTCCAAGCCACAGGCCTTTGTTATTCATTCTTTCTTTTTCTATTCTTAGCCAGCCTTCTGATGAAATCCTTTCTTCTATTCTTTTAGTATAGTTTTAATATAATATATATGATAAAATAATAAATCAAGCCTTCTGATAATGGAGTCAGATGCATCATTCTCTCTCCCCTCCATCGGAGTCGCCTTTGATTTACAACATCCTTGGGGAGGCTTTGGGGCTCTCTGAGGGCATCCCCACCCACCCCATGGAGGGTACAACCCCAAAATAACGAAATGGGGAAGCTCAGGTGCTTTTCTCCATGCAGGACATGCCCAGGCAGCCCAGCTGGGGCCCAGCCAGAATCCACCCGGTGATGAGACCCCGATCTTGGCCTTATCCCCGGGCGCTGCAGGATAGTCTGGATAACTCAGTCCCTGTGGGAGACAGAGTGCCCAGTACCCCGTCAGCTCACAGCCATGGTCACCCTCAGCAAGCTCAGTGATTTCAGCTCTTTAGTGATCATCAGCTCTCTCAGGATTCCAGCTCTTTGCTGGCTTGCTAGGGCGCCTTTGGCTGAGGCAGAAGCAGACACGAGAGAGGAGAAGGAGAGGTCCTGGCGGTTCCACAGCGATGGTTTATTGAGGGATCTGTGAAAGGTTCCAGCAACAGCTCTTCTTCTGTCAGATGGGCTAAACCAGCTCCTTTTTACAGGGTATAGGGGCATCCAAACTTGTCCAATAGTAAGGGTTAGGGAAAAGTGACCTATGGGGTTCCAGAGATAAGCTATGGGGCGAGGGGTAGAAGACAGGAGCTTATTTTACTGTCTCATCATGACTCAGCAGCTCCTACCGTTAAGTCTCAATCCTCCATGGAGCTCTCATAGGCCCCATAGACTCTGCCACAGCCCGGCTCTGCCGGGACAGCAGCGGGGGCGTCACGGCCACGGCAGCGCCGCCGCGTCCCCGTCACCTCCGAGGCGCCGGGTGCCACTCAGGAGCTGTCACAGCTGCCTGTCACCGCCGGGGAGCGGGCTGCCAGGGCTCTGCGCCGTGTCGCCTGTCAGGGACACGCCGGAGGTGGCTGTCACCCGTTGCCCAGTTGGTTTTCCCCTTTCCCGGCTCCGCTGCCGGCACAGGTGATCCCATCAAGCGCGGCTGTTGATTTTGGGATGAGCTGAGCAGGAGCCCTGACCTTTGCGAAGGAAAACACGGCGGTGTCGGAAGGAGGGTGGCGCTCCCTGCCTGGGCTGTCACATCGGGAAGAGGGGTTTGGTTTTTGGGAACCCCTCGGGAGGCAGGGATGGGGTGGGTGGCCGGGGGATGTCTCCATGGGGCTGCTCAGTGGGTGCCACCCTGCGAAATTCCGCTTGTGCCCAGTGAAATGCCAGCTCGGAGCGGGGGGAACGAGGTGAGGGGAATTATGGCCGGGAGAATTCGGATTTTTGAGGCAGGCAGGAGGCTGCTGGTGATAAATAAAGGTTTTAAATAATCAGTGGCAGGGGGGAAGCTCCGGGGTGCTGGAGAGAGGGAGAATGGGGGAGAGGCAGCCGCTGTCACGCTCCAAAGCTTGCGAGGATCATCCGATCCCGCGGCCACTTCTCCATCACAAGATCCCCACGACAAAACCCGACCGTCCCACCCTGAACCAAGACCGGCTCATGGTGGATTCCCCCCTTGTAATTAACGCTAACTGTGATAATGGGGGGGTTTTCAATGAGAATATTCCTCCTGCGCTGGGGGGAGACTGCTGCATCTCCCTCTGAGCATCCGCCCGAGTTTACCCTGCCAGGAATCCGGGTAGAGGGGAGACTCCCCAATTAACCCCAGAGCCCCCCGAGCCCCCCAAGCCCTCGGGGCTGCTCCCCGGTGCCTCTCCCTGCCCTCCTGCCCCACTCCGCTGCTTTGCCCTCCTGCCAACAGCGGCTCTATTGTTAAACGCCGCGATCCTACGTGGCTCGCTGCCGCTAATGAAGGTAATTAGCTGTGAGTCACGTCGGGCTCATTTATGGTACGAGGTCAAAATCCCCGCTACACTTCAATACATTTTTGCAGCGAGCCCATTTAGAAAGTAATTAAAAGGCTCAGCAGCCGCCGTTGCCTCCATCCCCTCTCCCCCTCGCCGGGCTGGCAGGATTTAATTGAGGCCAGCCGAAAGTTAGTGGGAATAAATTGTGGCTGATAACGTGGAGGTTGTAATTTAATTCCGGGAGAAGAGCTGCTCTGGCCGGGGGTGTTTGGCTCTTCAGAGAGAGTCATTGGAGGGAGGGGTGATGACAACTCAGTTTTCTAACAAGATTTAGCGAGGGGGGAGTGATGACAACTCAGTTTTCTAACAAGGTTTAGCGAGGGGGGAGTGATGACAACTCAGTTTTTGAACAGGATTTAGTGAGGGGGGAATGATGCTCAGGGAGGCTGGGCATAGAGGGGTCACTCACCTCTGGGATGTGTGGCCCAAATTCCCACCCCTGGCAGGTTGTGGAGGGTGAGTTGTCACAAAGAGTGGTGAGAAAATATCAAAAATTTTGGCAATGTGGTGCTGGGGACATGAACTCCCCTCCTCGGCTTTGAAGGGAGCTTATAAAGATTAGGGAGAGTGACTTTTTACACAGTGGATAAATCCAGGACACAGGGAATGGCTTCCCACTGCCAGAGCGCAGGGATGGATGGGATATTGGGAATTAGGAATTGTTCCCTGGCAGGGTGGGGAGGGGCTGGAATGGAATTCCCAGAGCAGCTGGGGCTGCCCCTGGATCCCTGGCAGTGCCCAAGGCCAGGCTGGAATAAACTGGGACAGTGGAAGGTGTCCCTGCCCACGGGAATGAGATGATTTTAACGTCCCTTCCCACCCAACCCATTCCATGCTTGTGTGGTTCTGACATCTCAATTGCTGCCTCTGCCTGAGGAGTGACCAGGGGAAGAGAAGGATCCAGAGCTGCTGCTGGTCCGAGGTGCTGGAGCAGGATCAGCCTGGGCTGCTCCAGGATTTCTAACCCGGGGGAGGGATGTAAATGTAACCTTCAGCCGCCGAGTGCAATTAGAGCCCCGTGCCTGCCGCGATATTAAAATGGGATATTAAAGCAAACAGCGGCTCTCCCCACTCCCTGGGCTAATATCCAGCGCCTGTTTAGCCAGGGATTTGCTGGCACTCTGAGCAAACAGCCGGGAGCCACCGCTGGTGCCCGGGAAACCTCTCAAACCCCCGAGTGAAAATCCAGCCTTTGGATCCCGGCATGGAGCCGCTCCCGGGGCTGGGCATCCTGCGGGGCAGGACCTTTCCCGTGGCCGGCAGGAGGAGGAGGAGGAGGAGGAGGAGGAGCAGCTTTTCCACCCTTGCCGAGGCTGAAGGAGAGGATGGAATCCAAGCATGGCCATGCTCCTGGTTGCCTTCCTGCCCCAGCAGTGCCAGTGAACTTCCCTCTTTGTCCTTATCCCTCTTCCCTGCTTTTCCCTTGGAAGGAGAGCCCCGGGACTGCTTTTACCTCTGTTCTTCCCCTGGAATAGGAATGGAATCACCTTTGGAGTGGCTGGCACTCAGCTTTTCCTCAGCTGCCGCCTCAAGCTGTGATGTCTTATTAAAAACTGACAATGAGGCTGCTCCAGCTTTATTTTCCCTTTCTTCTTTGGACGTCCTGATGTGATTCCAGAAGTTTTGCAATCCCACCCTGCCTGCACATGGGTGCATCCTCTCCTCTCCTCTCCTCTCCTCTCCTCTCCTCTCCTCTCCTCTCCTCTCCTCTCCTCTCCTCTCCTCTCCTCCAAACTGGGTGATGGGATCTGGGACAGGAGACCCCAATTCCCACAGCCCCACAAATCCCAGAGCTCTGGTTTCCAGCAAGGAGCTCAGAGAGGCATTCCAGGGGGAAATAGCAGGAAAATCCCATTTTTTGTGCACATCCTTTGCTCTCCTTCCCAAAAACTCAAGCCCCAGCCGTCGATGTTGTTACCAGCGCTGTTTTTCTGGTCTCTCCCTGCAGATACGCTGTCAGTGCCTCGCTGGTCCCCGCAGATCCCTCGGCGGGATTTAGGAAACTCCATAAAACACAGGTGGGCCCCTCCCCCTGCTGGGGGATGAGGGATGGGCCTCTCCCTCCCCATCTCTGCTCCAGGACACCGAGACTGGGGACATTCCCTCTCTTTCCCATGCTGGGCTGTGCTGTGCTGTCCTCCAAGCCCATTTCAATTCCATTTCAGTTCAGATCTGGTTTAGATAAGGCTCAAGCTGCTATCAATAAATCTGTGTTTTATCTGTGACCTTGCCAGCCTTCAGCAAATTCCCCATCTCTGGATTAGAACCCTTCCATATCTCCCTGAAGAGGGAAAGGCAGCGGGAAGAGCGCTGCTGTTTGATGGGAAGCTGCAAACATTGGTCCCCAGGGCAGGCAGGGGTTTGGGGGAGTCTGGGGTGGGAATCACAGGGAGTTGGGGTTGGATTCCCTTTGGAACAAACTTCCAGAACCAAAGGAAGGCTCGGGGTTGTGTTTTGGCACCCCTAGAAAAATTCCTCAACACCTGCAGAGGAGTTTGAGGGCAGCAGAGAGAGGATGAAGCAGGGCTCAGGGGATGAGTGAGGCTTCAGCTCTCCCTCTCTGTTTCTCTCCACAGGTTTTCCACCAAGTACTGGATGTCTCAGACCTGCACCGTCTGCGGGAAGGGAATGTTGTTCGGCTTAAAATGCAAAAACTGCAAGTATGGCGCCGTGCTGGAGCTGTGTGTGTCACTCCTTCAAACCGGGAGGGGATAATCGGGGTTTTCTCGGGGGAGCCGAGCAGGAATTTGGGCATGGAGAGACCAGCCCGGCTCTCGCCAGCTCATCCTCACAGGAAGCTTTAATGAGCCGTGAAATTGGGTGAATAACACCCCAAAGCAGGGCTGGGCTGGTGTCTGGGATGGGATCAGGCTCCTCGGGGAGGATGTGCCCGCCAGAGCTCGGCTCTGCTCGCTCCAGAGCTCTGAGTCAGATCCTGACAGTGCCCCTTCCCCAAGCCTGGCTTTAGATCCCAGGTTATGGAGATTCCCGGTGGAATTATCTGCAGGACCAGGCAGGGATAGCTCTGGCCATCAGGTGGGTTTTGCCCACAGTTTTGGGCTGTAACCTCTATTTCTGCCGAGTTTTGGGCACCTCTGCGTCCTGGCAGGGCCCCCGAGGAGCCGCATCAGTTAATCCATGGTGCAAAGGAGAGGGGATAAAACGGGACAGGAGTGGGAAAAGAGCGAGGCAGAGCCTGGGGCTGCTTCAGCTGCTCCAAATCCGCCACAGCCCGGCCTTGGACAGATCCATGCGGCCACCAGCGCTGGGGAAGTGCTGCTGGGGCCGGGATTGCCTTTCCTGGGGCCGGGAGCTGGGGATGTGCGATTGTCTGCGGGTAACGGAGCGGGAACGATCGCTGCTGCCGCTGATTAAGCGCTGATGAGTTGGTAAATTGGGATTTAAACCTGCCTAGAGGCGCTCGCTTACTCCGCAGCTGGAAGGGATGGTATCGAACACAGGGATTCTAAAGGGGTGATTCCCATTCTATCCATGCTCAAGGAACTGGAGGCTTTTCCTGCGAGCTCTCCGTGCTGGAGGAGGGATCCCTGAGCAGGATCAGGGATGCTGTGGCTCTGGCTGTGCAAATCCTGCTCCCTGTAATCCTACAGAAAAGAACAAATCCATTTCCTGGCAGTCAAAAGTTGGCACTGAACACAAGGCATTTAGGTTTTTTTCCAGCCTTGCCCCGGCGCTGCTTTCCCCAGAAAGCAGAGGGGAACCAACAGGTAAAACAAACAACCGGACCCCAAACCCCCCAAGCCTCAAATACCAAATTAATTCCTGCCTTTCCCTCTAGGAACAGCTTTGTAATAAAAGCTAACACGGGCAGCTCCTGAATTTTCATTACCCAGCTCATTGACTTGAAGCTGCCGTTCCTTTTTTTTTTTCCCCCATCATTTCCCCTTGTTTTGATAAATCCTTTCCTCCTTTTTCCCTTTTCCCCCATGGCTTTCTGCCGGCCTGGCAGAGCAGTGAGCTGGGAATGCGTTTCCATCCTTAATTAAGGAGGAATGGGAAGGATTTGGGAGTCTGCCCATGCCTACATGCATGACCCGGGGGTGAAGCCCTCCAGACTCCTGCCCGGGCTCCGGGAAAAAAGAAAAACAACGGGAAAAGCTCTGCAGAATATCCAGAGTCTGTAAATCGTCTCTTTATTTTGGCTAAATGTCCTTAATAAAGGCAGGAGAGGGGGGCACAATGGCAGGGATACATTAGGAATTGGGGCAGCCACTTCTTCCCCCTCTGCTGCTCCTGAATTTGGTAAAGCATGCAGCAGCAGGATGGTGGGAACTGGGTTTTCATGGAACCATGGAATGGTTTGGGCTGGAAGGGACCTTGAAGCTCATCCTGTCCCACCTTCAGTACACCCTTCCCCCCAGTGCAGGGCTCTGATCCTTCTACTGCAGCCAGCTCTGGCAGAAGTGACAATTTGGGGTGTCCTCAAGCCTGGCTGGCCCAGAAAGGGGCAGTGGGGCAGAGCCGCCAGGTTTGGGAATTTCTGTGCTGCCCCATTGGGATGGAGGTGTTTTCCAGGGCTGTGCAGCCCCTCCTGATTGCCCAGGATGTGCCTCCCACACTGTTCCCCATCCCTGAGCTGCTGCTTGGGAATGGTGGGGAGCAGGGAGCCTGGAGGGCTCACTCAGACTGAGTGAATGACCAACACCCTGCATCCAGTCACTTTCCCAGGGAGAAAAGGAGGAAAAAACTCCATCAAAGAATCCCAGAATGGCCTGGATAGGAAGGGACCTTAAAGCTCATCCCATTCCACCCCTGTCAGGGGCAGGAACACCTTCCACTATCCCAGGTTTTGGACACTTCCAGGCATCCAGGGACAGCCACAGCCTCAACCTCCCTCCCAGGGAACAATTCCTTCCCAATATCCCACCTGTCCCTGCCCTCTGGCAGTGGGAAGAAGCTCCCCCCTTATCCTGTCCCTCCATCCCTCAATGTTCCCTTCTCACTCCTTTCTCTCTGTCCCCTGCCAGGCTCAAGTGCCACAACAAATGCACCAAAGAGGCCCCCCCGTGTCACCTGCTGATCATCCACCGCGGAGGTGAGGCCCCCCCGCTCCCTGCTCCGAGCCTCCGGGGATGGTTTTTTTTGGGGGGTGAAACTTTCGGAAGCTCCCCCGGGGGGTTCGGGAGCCGCACCCGGCCAGGCGGGGTCCCCGGCGGGACGGAGGCTCCCGAACCGCTTGGGCGCTCCGGGGGAAATGTTACCCACCGTTTTTTCCGCTTGTAGGGAGACGAGCCGGTCGGGGCGAGGCAGATTTGCATTGCAAACCACTTCCACCCACCCTCCCCCTGCCTCCTTTTCTTTTCAGATTCCCCACCGCACGGGGTAAGTCCAAACCAGGTTTTCGCCTTTTTGCTTCTGTCGAGAGCTCAGGGCGGACGGGGGACCCCGAACCCCCCCGGTGCATGCGGGGTCCCCGCGCCGGGGACGCGGCCGTGGCCCTGCGGATGCTCGTGGTGCTTTTTGGAGCTGCCTTATCCCGCTCTCCTGCGGGATAGAGAGCCCGGCCTAAAATCCGCACAGAGACAGGCAGAACCTTGCAGCAGGACGGCGGGGCGGCGCTTCCCCACCTCTTTTCTTCCAGATTTTGGCTCCCTTTGCTGGCCAGAGGACCGCGACTGCCTGAGAGAATCGCTCTTGCCTTGAATTTTGAGCTCTTAAAGCTGTTCCTTTGTGTTGAATTGTGAAATATCCCCCCCAAACCCGCTCCTTGGTTTAATCCCGGGGAAAAGGATTGTGCTGGTGGCACCTCAGAGGGGGCAATTTTACAGCCCCCATCCCACCCCACGCCCTCACTTGCAGCAAATTTGGGTGGAAGCGGTTGAAGACGCCCCCTCGTCAGGCTCGGAGCTGCTGCAATCCCTGCCCGGGAGGCAGGGAAGGGGCAGTCGGGCTCCTGGGATGGGCAGGAATTGGGATTTAGGGCTGTGATGTTGCCAGAGCCGGAGCTGCCCGCTGTGTGTTTTAGGAGCAGCATGGCTTTGGGGTGGCCTCAGCATCACTGAAATACCTCCCCACTCCCCCCCAAAAAATCCCAAACCCAGCTCTTAAATCCATTATCTTGGAGTTAAACAGTTCCTGAACCCCCCCAACCTTCAGGCTGGCTTTTCCCAAAAGATCTCCCTGCTGGGAGCGTTCAGAGCCGGCTCCTTCCCTTCACCCCAGAAAGCTCCAGCAAGGATCAGGATTGTGCTGGCTGAGCCCCGGTTCACAGAGGGGCCGTGGCAGCTGCTGGAGCCCCCAAATTGCTGCCTCACACCCCGGGGGGGGTTGGCTGTGGCCGGGGTGCAGGAGGATCCCGAAGCTCAGCTGCCATCCCAGGCTGGAAGTGCCGCGGGAATCGCTTTGGAGAGCGGTTTGCAAGCACGGGGCGACCCCTGTGACAGGGAGCTGAGCTTTGATGTCCTTCCCTCTCTCTTCCCCTCCTCTCCACCCCCCTTTTCCTCTCTCCCTTCTGAATCCAGCGAGGTTGGTCCGGACAGAGTCGGTGCCCTGCGACATCAACAACCCCCTGAGGAAGCCCCCGCGCTACTCGGACCTGCACGTCAGCCAAACACTCCCCAAAACCAACAAACTCAACAAGGTGAGCCCTGAGCCCCCCCTGAGCTCCCCCAAACCAACAAACTCAACAAGGTGAGCTCTGAGCCCCCGTGTGCACACCCTGCCACAGGGACAGGACCCCCTGCACACAAAGATCCACAGCTTTGCATTCTTTTCAATCCACACCTTTGGAATTCTTCCGGTTGGAAAAGATCTTTTAAGAAAATTGAGTTTGGTTGCTCCCCCTGCACTGCCAAGGCCATCGCTGCCCCATGTCCCCAGGTGCCACATCCACATGGCTGCTGAATGACTCCACCCCTGCCCTGGGCAGCTGTGCCAGTGCCTGACTGCCCCCTCCATGAAGGAATTTCCCCAAAATCCACCCTGCCCCTGCCCTGGCCCAGCCTGAGGCCGTTCCCTCTGCTCCTGTCCCTGTTCCCTGGAGCACAGCCCGACCCCCCGGCTGTCCCCTCCTGGCAGGAGCTGTGCAGAGCCACAAGGGCCCCCTGAGGCTCCTTTGCTCCAGGCTGAGCCCCTGCCCAGCTCCCTCAGCCTCTCCTGGGGCTCCAGCCCCTTCCCTGGACACGTATCCTGTGACTGTGTTCACAGGGGTTCTTGGATGAGGGAAGAGATGAGAATGTTGACTCTATGATCAGAAGGCTTAATTCATTATTTTATGATATAAATATATTACATTGTCACTATACTAAAAAGAAAAAGAAGGACAGGTTTTCTCAGATGCTAACTAAGCTAAGAATAGACAAGAAAGGAAAGGAATGATAACAAAAGCAGCTCTCTTGGACTCTGTCCGAGATAGCTCGATCTTTGATTGGCCATTAATTATACACATCTAAGATGGGCTAATCACAGGTGCACCTGTTGCATTCCACAGCAGCAGATAACCATTGTTTACATTCTGTCTCTAAGGCCTCTCAGCTTCTCAGAAGGAAAAATCCTAAAGAAAGGATTTTTAGTGAAAAGATGTCTGCAACAGTATCCAATGAAGTTATTTTTTTAGAGATAAAATGGGATCAGCATTTCCACAACAGCCTGGATACCTGTCCTAGTCCTGCTCTGTTGTGGCCTCTCAGTCTCCAGGTCCAAGCTGAATTTGGGGTGGTTTGAGGTCTCTGCTCCCAGTGGAGGCTTTAATAAATAACAAATTTATTGTTGCAAATAAAACCAGCCTGGAATTGGATTGTCCCTGGCGAAGCTGCTCAAGCCAGACCTGACAGAGCACCGGGCTCACTCCTGCTCTGCCTTGATACCATAAACCCATCACAGAGCTGGCTCTGATGGAATTTAAAGCCTGTTGGCCTCCAGTGGAAAATTCCTTGGAGGAAGGGCAGGGTGAGGGGTTGGCAGGCTGGAAGTGCTCAGAAAGAGGGATATCACTGACCTGATGGGGAATGGATCAACAAAACCCTGAATTCCTAAAGCCTGGCTGGGCTCCTCAAGCCCTCAGCATCTTCTGGCTCTGGGGAAAGTCTGGGTACCAAGATGCTCCTGGAGACTGATTTTAAACATAAATCTTTTTAGGAATTTCTTGGTGTAGGGATCTGCTCTGGTTTTGTTGTTTTGGGGTGGTGCTTTTGTCCTAAGCGCTCCCATTCAGGTTGAAATTTCCCCTGAAAATATTCTTATTTCAGCAGGGCCCCCATCTTACTTTGGTATTTCTAAAAGCATTTCTTTAAAGGTATCCTGAATAAAATAATGGAATGGCCTGGGTTGGAAGAGACCTTAAATTCCTCTAATCCCAACCCCCCGTGAAATCTTATTGTTTTGACCTTCACTGGTTGTTTAAAAAAGAATTTACCTGACCAAGATTATTGAGCATGGAATGATGACCAATATGGCTTTCCTGGAAAGCCCAGCTCATTTAAGAATTAATTAATTAGGACAAAATTGCCTGCTGGGGAAGGCTCGTGCAGATTTTTTAACCTTGGAGGGAAATTCTGTGGGGATGGGAATGCTCAGCACTGCTCACACCCTGTTCAGTGGCTCCAAGTTGGGCAGCCAGGGGGGAAATCCTGGCCTCGATTTTCCTTTTGGGATCCAAGACATCCAAGCAGGTTTTCCGGCCTGTTGGCTCCCTTCCCATCCACCCCATGTGCACCCACAATCGATGGCCTTGACTGGGAGGAGTCAAGGAATGCTGAGGAATGTCTTGGGATGCATTGGCTGCTCTTTCCAGATCCCTCTGCTCCCTGCAAGGCCCTGGACTTTGGCTCCAGGGAGCCCAGCAGGAACTTCCAGGACCTTGTTGTGCCCAAGGACCGAGCCCCAAGGTGGTGACCCCGATTCTGGCTTTGGTGGCCGTGGCTGTGCAGAGCCAAGAGATTTATGGCACCCTCAGCCAGGGGTGAGGGTGGGAAAGGAGCCAGTTTATGGTGGGAAATGGCTTTGGGGAATACAAACAGCTTTGGGAAAAGCTGTTTTCTAGGATTTCTGGAAGAAATGGGTGGGATGATGTCATATTGTATTTGTGGGGTGCCCTGAAGAAGGAAGGAATGATGAATCTGACTCCATGAAGGCTAATTTATTATTTTATGATACTATATTTTATTAAAGAATACTATACTATACTAAAGAATTCAGAAAAGATACTTACTGAATGCTAAGAAGATAATAATGAAAAGTCGGGACTGGAAAGAATCCTGGCACAGCTTGGCCCTGATTGGCCAAAGAGTGAAAACAATTCACAGCAGAATCCAATGGAACAATCACCTGTAGGTAAACAATCTCCAAACACATTTTAATGAGCAAAACACAGGAGAAGCAAATGAGATAAGAATTGTTTTCCTTTTCTCTGAGGCTTCTCAGCTTCCCAGGAGAAGACTCTTGGGTGAAGGGATTTTTCAGAGAATGTGAATGCCACAATGTCCTTTGTCACCCTGGGTCCTTTGCACCTCGGATTGGCACCAACCAGCGCTGCTCTCACCGCCTCCTCTCCTTTCCCTCCTTCCCTGTGTCCCTCAGGACCACATTCCAGTGCCCTACCAGCCAGATTCCAGCAGCAACCCCTCGTCCACCACGTCGTCCACGCCGTCCTCGCCGGCTCCGCCGCTGCCGCCCAGCGCCACGCCCCCGTCCCCGCTGCACCCCTCCCCGCAGTGCCCGCGCCAGCAGAAGCAGTTCAACCTGCCAGGTAATGCCACCCCCTCCCCGTGTCCCCACCTGCCCCCCCGGGGGGGACTCGTGTCCTGGGGTGTCCTTGGGATGTGGGACAGTTCCACCTAATTCCCGTCCTGGGTTTGCGCCAGGGTGGGTGATAATTGCTGCCCCGAGGTGTGCAGGGTGTCTCTGCTTTGGCCCGCGCAACTAAAAAATGAGTCTGGACTCTTCACTTTTTGGTCTTGAGGTTGTTTATTAATTTTTATCTATAAAATTTTCTTTCTGTCCAGCCAAGGTCTGCACACAGGCACTCTGACCGCCCCCGAGGCGGTGTTGTCCTTTTATACTATAACACATTTACACTTAATTCCCAATACCTATCACCCATGCTAGACAGTGCACTTCTACTCTAAACCAATCCCAAAGTGCCAACATCACAGCAGAAAATGGAGAACAAGAAGAAGAAGAATTCCTTCTTGGATGGAGGAATCCGCCCAGATTCCTCCATCTTGTCTCCATAACCCCCGTCCCAACAATCCTAAAATCTGCATTTTCCCCCTGTGATCATTTTGTTATTATACTATTCAAACCTGTGAGACTTTCATGTCCTCATACAAAGCTGGCAACTTGCTCCAGGGGTCAAAATCAAATCCCCAGGTGTTCTGGGCTGCGTGCCAGGGTCTCTGAGCCCCCCAGCAGGGTCCTTGGCAACTCTGGACACCCAGAGGGATGCACTGAGTTCCAACAGGTGGGGAGAAGGTGGAAGTAGAAATGAGGAGAAAAGGTGACTTTGGGATAATTCTAGTTGGCAGTCTCTGGTCAAACCTCTTGCTTGAAGAAGGGTCAGAGCCCAAGGCTTGATCCAGTCTTGGAATCCTCCAGGGTTGGAGCCAGCCCAACTTCTGCTGCTCTTGAGGCTACAAAGCCTTTCCAGGCATGCATTTTCCATTTTTCCATGCATTTTCCATGACATTTCACCTCAAGCACTGACAGAAACCAGGGGCTGACCCCTCTATGAGGGCAGACTGGGTTGACCCTGACATGTTTTTGGGGTGATGGGTCCCCAGCAGGTTGGCAGTGTGTGGGGGGGTGACAGATGATTCTGGGAATCATCTGTGGCTTGTCTGACGTGGCTTGTCCCATGGAATCTGGACCTGGGATCCATCTGCTCCAGGAGCTCCATCTCTTCAGGGATGGTGGGAGAGGCAGGGAGGTCATGGTGGCTGCAGGACACAGAAGTTATGGAAGATGGCCCAAAAAGCTCCTCCTGTCTGCCTTCCCTTGGGATGTCCTGCTGCTCCAGGAAAGGTCCCTTCCAGGAGGGACAGGCTCAGCATCACTCCTGGAACTGTGTCCACCTGCTCCCAAAATAGAGCTGGTGAGGGGAGAGGAGATCTCTGGGATGCTGAGGCACTCCTGGCTGTCCTGTGGGTCCTGCTTGGTCCATGACCTCCTTGCTGGACCAGCTGGAAGCATGAGGTCCTGAAGCCCCAAAATCCCAGGATTAATGGAGTGGTGCGGTTGGAAGGAGGGTCAGGATGGCTTCTCTAGAGGAACCAGGCAGAATCTTCAATGTCCATGGTGGTGCCTCCATCTTGAGCAGTCTTCAGTGAGAGAGGAAGAGGAGGAGGAGGAGGAAGCTGCCTGGCAGAATCCATCACTGCAACAACAAACACTTCCAGAAGCTGGGAGACGCCCCCCAGCAAACCCATCATGTGCTGTGTGCCCAGAGAGGGGGCAGTCCCAGAGTGCCTGGCATTCAGGCAGGATCCTGGAATGGCACAAGGAAGCCCTGAGCTGCACTGCCAGGAATGGTGTGACCCATCCAGAGGGTCAGGATTTCACCAGGCACAGCCCTGGAGCCTCCAAGGTCTGGAGGACACGGTGTGAGTTCCGTCCTGGTGTGACCCAGCCCAAGGAGTTCTTCCAGAGCCAAAGTGTCCCAGTGTCTCAGCATCCCAATCCCCCTGCTGGGCCAGCCCTGGACCCTGCCTGGCTCTGGGGGCATCCAGCCTCTGGTAGCCCCATCCTGGGTCACTTCTGCAGCAGACACCTCCCGGTGGGGTTTGTTGGGACATTATTTCATGGATTTCACCCCCCTTTGGGGTACTTGGAACACATTCCCAGCTGGAAGAGCCAGAGCAGGGCAGGATCAGACCCTGGCATCTCTAGGGGTGTTTGCTCCCTGTTTTATTCCCATTAGGAGCAGGATGGGATCCAAAGCAGGACCTACCCTGCTTTCATCTTCCCAGCTGGGAAGTTTTCCGTGGTTTATCCCATCAAGATGATCATCTCAGGGATTAGGATTTGAGCTTGGAAATGGTGACACGGTGACCTTCTCCTGCTGGAATTACCTTCCAGGCTCCTTTGATGTTGGCTCAGGTCCTGCTGCAGGGCTGAGGTCGGACTTTGGGGTCTCTGAGCTGGAGGGGGGAAGCTGAGCCATGGCCCTTGGGTCTTGGTGATAAGAAGGTGAATTCTGAGCTGCTGCCAACCTCTGGTGGCCTCAGCAGCTCTGAGTTCTTCACACCCATGACCTGCCTGCTCATGGAATTGGATCAGTCCTTGGGCTGGAGATGGGAGCCAGTGGATGTTCCCAACACCCAGAGCCTCTCTGAGCTCTGGCCTTGGAATGTGGCTCCTGGAACTCCTTCCAGGAAGGACACGGCTCCAAAACAAGGGAAAAAAGGATGGAATGTGGCTCAAATGAGCAGCAGTTCCAAACCCATCACTTGGCGTCTCCATGATGCCAAGAGGTTCCCAAATCCAACCTGAGGGCCAGGACTCTCACCCTGCTGGCTCTCACTGGTGTCCAAACCTTCATGGATGACATTGACACTCTCCAAATGGTGCAGAAGAGAAGATATGGGGGGGAAAATCAAGTTATAACCCAGCAAAAGTCTTAATTTATTGGCCTGGGCATCCTATGTGCCATTTCGGAATATGGAATATTCCATATGGGGATATGGAAGTGGGAGAGGTTGGATCACACAGGAGGGGTTCACACAACTGGGGTTGAGGTTTCCTGGTGAAGAACTGGGCACAGGCTGGAGCTTTTCCAGCTCCACAGGTCAGTGTTGAACCCTTGTTCCTCTTTTGCAGCCTCCCATTACTACAAGTACAAGCAGCAGTTCATTTTCCCAGGTAAGGCTCTCTGGAAGTTTCTCCTTGGATGCTGGGGTTTCTCCTGCTGGGGATGGGTGCATGGCCAGCCCTCCAAACCCCTGGATTTGTGCTGGGGAGGTCGTGCTGGGGTGGGATTTCTCCTCAAAGCCTATTGATGCTGCCAGGTTGGGTGGCCCTAAGTGGCCCCCAGCCCTCCTCAGGGTGTCACTAAATGGGACCTGGGGGTGCAGGGTGGTGTTTAACTCCCCTGGGTGCCCCCAGAGATCTCTGACTCCTCTCTCCTGTTGCCAGATGTGGTGCCTGAGACGCCAACCCGAGCCCCACAGGTCGTCCTGCACCCTGTCACCTCCAACCCCATGTGAGTGACTCCCCCTTCCCATCCCCTTCCCTCTGCACCCCAAAACCTCCAGGCCCCCATGGGTGCTCCCCTGGCACTGGGGGCTCAGGTGGTCCTGGTGAGACCCCAGAGCTCCGGAAGGTTGAGAAGGAGGGCAAGGGGTTAATTTATAACTCACAGCTCTTCACTGCTAGGAAAAAAAAATGGATTTCAGTCTAAAAAGCCCAAGCCCAGGGGATTAATTAAATTATAATTGAATTATAATTAAATTAAAAGCAGATAACCAGCATATCTTCACCACTTCCAATATTTTCAAGCCCAATAAACTTTGGGCTGAAAAAGCAGCATCTTTTGGGATGGGAAAAGCAGCATTGGGAAAAGCAGCATCTTATCAGTATTAGAACCATCCCTCCCCAGCAGGTCGAGCCCAAATCCATCATTCCTTGACGTCCTGGAGCCTGTGCTGCTCCCACAACAACATTCCACTGCTCTGTGGATCTCCTGATCCTTACTCTAAAGGCCATTTTGGAAGGATTTCACAAGCCAGGGGTTTAAGGGACCAGGTCTGTCCCCAGTTTGTGGCTGGCTCGTCCACACTCTCCAAATTCCACCAGGGATGCAGTGGAGCAAAGGATGGAATTACTCTCCCTTGGGAATTCAAGGAAAAATGGTGAAGCCAAAGCCTTTTTTCCCTCTGCCTAAAGGAAGGTGTCAAAACATAGGATTTTTGGGGAGGAAATTTAGATATTTTTTTCAATATCTAAAATCTGTGATTCCCACTGCCTCCCCCCCACTGAAATCATCCCATGGGAGCCATCCTGGGCTTGGCTGGGTTAAACATCTGTGGATCCTCGGGAGACAGGAATCTGTGCCTGGGATAGCAATGAGGAACTGGCTGCTCCTGCAAACCACCCATCCATGGAGATTTTTGCAGCCACTTGGGCTTCCCAAGCTGCTCAAAATACCAGGATTGACTCCTTTTCTGCAGGATCCTGGGATTTATAGTCTTTAGTGGCCATGGAGTGGGGTAGGACTTGTAGGACTGCCATGTCTGAGTGGCCTGGGGTGCGTAACTCCCCTGGGAAGAGATTAATAATAATAATTTATAATATATTTATATGATGTTTGAAACCATCCGAGCTGTTTCAGTTGATCCCTCATTCAGAATTTCCCTAATTCCCCATTAATTGTCAGGAGCAGCAGACCCCAGTCATGGACCTGGGGGTGGGAGGTGCTGAGTGAACAGGGAAGGGAAAGAACTTGAAAACCAGTCAGATTTGGGTGCTTTACTGCAGGGAGAGGACGTCCAAGCCCTCCACTTCTCCAAAATGATTGAAAAGGTCCTTTTCTTTCCTTCTGCACTTCTGCTTTGGCTGGGGTTGCTTGCAAAAAAAATCTTAGAAATCCCTGAAAATGCCTCGATTGTGGTCAGAGTCAGTGCGGGGTAAATCTGTCCCTTTCCCTGGGTTAGTGACACCTTCTCCTCTCTGATCCCTTTATCCCTGGGGCAGGAAGAGGGACTGCTCCCCAGATCCCAGTGTTTTTCCATGGTGTTAATTCCATAATTCTTTTAACAGCCTGGAAGGAAACCCATTGCTTCAAATTGAAGTGGAGCCCACCTCGGAGGTGAGATGGCTCCTGTGCTTAATGGGCCTTGGTTTTAAGGATATCTTGGGGCACATTTCCTAGGAAATGGAGACGTTTCCCATCTGTGCAGTGGAATTGCTGATAATTGAATTAAAGTCCAGGCATCCGTGTCCCCACCCCATGGAGAGGGACCCTCCTGGGCTTCGAGTTTGGAATTCAATGAGGTTTTTCAGGAGGCATTAAAAATGCGGTGGGAGGGAAGGAAAGGAGAGGGAAGACGAGGATGGAGCTTTTAAGGGGTGTTGTAAATCCTCTAGGAAGTCTAAATGGACCATCAAGGGGTCTGGGAATAATGGGAATTAACAGAGCACAGCTCAGCCAGGGGAGGATGAAACTGTTTTAAGACAAATTAATTAAATCTCTGATGGGTCACAATCTTAAATTTAGCCCCAGGATGGGGTTAAATGGCTCCACAGGGAAGCGGTGGAGTCCCCAGCTCTGGAGGGATTTAAAGCCCCGTGCTTGTGGCACTTGGGGACATGGGATTGTGGTGGCCTTGGCCATGCTGGGGAAGGGTTGGAGTCTATCCCAGATGGCTTTTGCAACCTAAAGGGTTCCATGATTCTATAAAAATCTGGGATTCTGCCAACTTTGTGTAGAACAGGGCTGCTGCGTTGGGGTTGGGAGGCCCCTACCTGGTTCCTCTGCGTCTGAGCGAGCAGGAGTTGGGTCAGTGGGGTTTTTCCCTCAGTTTCCTCCCTGGTTTATGGTTTCCCATGCCTTTTGCCCACCACAGAACGAGGAAGGGGCCGAGGAGGTGCAGGAGTCCGAGGACGACTTCGAGGAGATGAACCTGTCGCTGCTCTCGGCGCGCAACTTCCCGCGCAAGGCCAGCCAGACCAGCATCTTCCTGCAGGAGTGGGACATCCCCTTCGAGCAGCTGGAGATCGGCGAGCTCATCGGCAAGGGCCGCTTCGGGCAGGTGTTCCACGGGCGCTGGCACGGCGAGGTGGCCATCCGCCTCATCGACATCGAGCGCGACAACGAGGACCAGCTCAAGGCCTTCAAGAGGGAGGTCATGGCCTACCGCCAGACCCGGCACGAGAACGTGGTGCTCTTCATGGGGGCCTGCATGAGCCCTCCCCACCTCGCCATCATCACCAGGTTGGGCCTGTTTGTTTCTGTTCAAAAATTTGTTTTCCCTGTCCAAAAAACGCGTTTTCCCTGTCTGTTTTTCCTCCAGTCCAACTTTGCCATTGGGTTGAGTTTTCTCCCCTAAGGAAGGGATGTTCTCCATGTTCTCCACATGCTGGGGTTTATGGTTTGGAGGACACAGCAAATCCAAAAGTCTGTCCAGGCAGGACATTCTTCTGTAGGAGGGGAGGTCCAGACAGGAATGGTTTGTTTTATCCAGGGGTAGGAAGCATCATGGAATCATGGAATGGTTTGGCTTGGGTTGGGAGAGACCTTAAAGCCAATCCAGGGCTTTAACACCTTCCATTGTCCCAGTTTATTCCAGCCTGGCCTTGGGCACTGCCAGGGATCCAGGGGCAGCCCCAGCTGCTCTGGGCACCCTGTGCCGGCGCCTGCCCACCCTGCCAGGGAACAATTCCTAATTCCCAATATCCCATCCATCCCTGCCCTCTGGCACTGGGAGCCATTCCCTGGGTCCTGTCCCTCCATCCCTTGTCCCCAGTCCCTCTCCAGCTCTCCTGGAGTCCCTTTAGTAACTGGAAGTCTGGGAGGCTCCTTGCAACTTTCAGGGGAGTGAGGTGGGATTTGGGGGTTCCCAGACCACCCAACACCTCCACAGCTTTCTTGGTCTCAAGGCATTCCCAAATATCTGCCCTCACCCACATTTCCAATGGGAATGCAGCACAGAGTCTCCCGGTGTAACCCATGCTTGGTTGGGCAAAAAATCCCACCCGGCCTGGAGGCAAAGAGGCTGCAACTGCTCCCAGAGCAGCTGTTTTCATGGGAAATGCATTTATTCCAGGGAATTCTGTGATTTCCTTCACCTCCAGACCATGCTTTCAGCCATGGACTGGACATAGTCCTGCTTTTCATCCCACTCTGGGTTATTTTCTCCCAGAGAAGTTTCTCCAAGGTGAGGTTGAATTTTCCTCCTGGCAGCATTTCAAAAAGCAATGGAATGGCACCGCTTCCAAGAGCCATCAGTGATGAAATATTGCATCATCTTTCCCTAATGTCCCTAATTTTCCCTTGAAAGTGGCACCTCCCAGTCCCTGATCCCAGATGGGGTGGCTCTGCAGGTGCTCTGCTCCCTCTTTGTCCAAAACAAAAGGGTTTCACCCCAAATTTGTGTCACCTCATCCTTGCTTGGGTGAGTTTGTGGACGGTGTTTGCCTTGGGGGTTTCACCCTCTGGGGTCAGGGTGACTCCAAAGCGGGGCCGTCTCCCCAGCTGGCGACTGGAAAAAACGACGCCTTTTATTCAGGACCAAAAAGGAGCCATCTGGGGAAAATTCCGCAGCATTTCCATCTATTGGGTAGCTCCAGGCCAAAAGCTTTTGGGAAAGTGTGCAAACACATGTATTGATGGATGAGTCAGAGCCCCCATCCGTGTGTCACAGCGCGTTCCCAAAGGAGAAGGCGGCGTCTCCATCCCGTCCCTCTGCAGCCCCCATTTGCTCAGCTTTTCAGGGCTATTCAATAGCAAAACCTGGGAAATTTATTCCTTGATTTTTTTTTTTAAATTTTTTAATTTGAGCCCTGGAATGTTTTCTCTTCTGTTTTCTATTTGAATGGGTCTTTCTGTAAAAGCAGAAAGGTGCCATTTTTGACAGCTGGACAAAATCAGTCTGTGTGCTGCTGCAACCTGGTGAATTAATGTGAGGAACGTGGAGCTCTGCTCATCCTGTTCCTCTTCCAGCTGCACTTGGTCCTGTTTTTTAAGGTCAAAATGTAAATGTATTAAATTGCCCGAAATACAACCCAAGCTCACAACATTTCCAGGCATCATTTGCTTGTTCCTACAACCCACTTTTATCTGCATCCTTTGAAAGTTGAACCAATATCAGCTTTAAAACAAAGTAAGATTTGATGGGATTTTGAGAAGGAATTGCTTCCTGGCAGGGTGGGCAGACCCTGGCACAGGGTGCCCAGAGCAGCTGGGGCTGCCCCTGGATCCCTGGAAGTGTCCCAGGCCAGGTTGGACATTGGGGATTGGAGCAGCCTGGGATGGTGGAAGGTGTCCCTTCCACCTGGAATGGGATGAGCTTTAATGTCCCTCCCAACCCAAACCATTCCATGAGAATTTTACAATTGCAACTGGAAACGTGTTTGATTTCTCCTGCTGGGATTTCTGGGGTGCAGGAAAATCAATGGGGCTCATCTCAGTCTCAGAGGATTTTTGGGAAGCTTGGGATGGTGTGAGTACATATCCCATAGCCTGGAGGTAACTTCCAAACACAATTTTCCTGCTTTGAAGCTTCCTGTTGGGCTCTGTTCCTCTGTTCTGTGACAGCACAGGAATCAGGATTTTGGAATAGTTTGGGTTGGAAGGGAACTTAAAGCTCATCCCTGCCATGGGCAGAGACATCTTCCACTATCCCAGGGGGCTCCAGGCCCTGTCCAACATTCCTTGGACACTTCCAGGGATCCAGGGGCAGCCACAGCTTCTCTGGGCACCCCGTGCCAGGGCCTGCCCACCCTCACTGGGGAAAACTTTTCCTTATGTCTGACCCAATCTCTACATCCAAGGATGCTTCCTTGCTCTTGTGCTGGTGCTCCTTGCCTGGTCCATCCCTGGCTGAACATTTTTGGGAAGTCTCTGATGTGGGGAAAAGCCTTCTCACCATGTGGAGCTTTCCCTCCCACCCACGTTTCAGGTTTTTCCTAAAGGATGTGACACTCTGGGGGCTTTTCTGCCATGGCAGCTGCTGTGGGAATTGTAGGGAATGAGGTGGGAAGGGGACAGAGTGGGAATGTCCAGGATCCTGGGAATGGTGTAGGATATTGGGAATGGTCCAGGTGGTGGCACTGGGGGAGCATCACTCTTCCAATGGGACATTCCCAAATGGACCCAAGTTTTCCTCATGGGTTTATGGGAATAACTTTAAACCAGGCTTTGCTTGGAGTGGGGGAAAATAATTCCCAGCTGCCTGAGGGGGGGATCCTGGCTATGAACCCCGGATATATCAGGATTTTCACACTATGCCCATTCCCAGGGCAGGACTTTCTGCAGTGTGTGTGTGTCGAAAAGGCCACCACTTTT
This sequence comes from Molothrus ater, assembly GCF_012460135.2. Classification (NCBI taxonomy): domain Eukaryota; kingdom Metazoa; phylum Chordata; class Aves; order Passeriformes; family Icteridae; genus Molothrus; species Molothrus ater. Next base: position 7,773 of record NW_023416533.1, on the reverse strand, counting down.
CCCCTGGGAGCCCACAAGTGGCCACTCGAGGCCGTTTTTTCCACCAAATCCCAGCAATTCCTTGTGGCTGTTGCAGAAATCTCCGTTTCCCTGCACGTCTGGGAGCAGCTGTGTGTCCCTGGGAAGGGGCTTCACCACGCCGTGCCACCGGCGCTGCCGGAAGGGGGTTATTTATAGCTGGGTTTATTTTTACTTTTCCCCATCCCGACGTTTTCCTTCCTGATTGCCTGTGATATTCAGGGATCGTCTCATTAGCACAAAGAAATTTCCCCATCCAAACAGCACGGCCCACAGGGGAAAAAATGTGAAGGGGAAACTGAGGCAGCAGCTGGCTGAGGGTGGGATAGTTGGAGTTAAAAATCTGATTTTTCCCTAGATTAATGTTTTTATGGATAAATAGGACCAGCACTGTTTAATATATTTGTCAATGATAAAAACAGTGGGATTGAGACTGGAAAAGAAAAGGCTCCAGGGAGAGCTCAGAGCCCCTTGCAGGGCCTAAAGGGGCTCCAGGAGAGCTGCAGAGGGACTGGGGACAAGGGATGGAGGGACAGGACACAGGGAATGGCTTCCCACTGACACAGGGATGGGATACTGGGGAGGAATTGTTCCCTGGGAGGGTGGAGAGGGGCTGGGATGGAATTCCCTGGAATTCCACCCCTGGCAGTGCCCAAGGCCAGGCTGGACAGGGCTTGGAGCAGCCTGGGACAGTGGGAGGTGTCCCTGCCGTGGCAGAGGTGGCACTGGGTGGGCTTTAAGGTCCCTTCCCACCCAAACCATTCCATGACTCCTGAGTTGTCTCTTAACACGACAGAAAAGCAGAAATCCAGCATTTTTCAGCAGTGGGAGGTGGCGAGCGCAAGGAACAGTTCCATCAGAGCTGCTAATGGGTTTTCTCTTGGGTAATGAGCACTGGGGACAATTAACATCCATCTTAATTAGTCTGGAGAGGGAGTGGGTGCTTTGAGCCTCAGTGCTTTGAGCGGGAAACGGCAGCGGAGTCCTCGGCTGGGAGGGATGCAAGGGCTGGAAAAAGTCCCTTTGTTGGCATAATGAGTTGATTCTGCTGCTGGGGATTGTGACAAAGCCAGGCCTGGGTAAACTCAGCTCCCTGAGGGTCCTGGTCCTGGTCCCCAGAGCAGGAGCAGAGGCAAAGCCTCAGCCACCCAAAGGCCTTCCAAGGATAAAGTCCTTTCCTAATCCTGATAAAATGGCTCCAGCCACCCATGAATGCAAAGACTCCCATGTTTTAGGATTTTGGGTGCTCCTCCTGAGGCAAAAAGGGGGGATTTGAAAGGTTGTTGATGCTTCCCAAGGCTCCAGGTGCTCCTTGGGTCTGTAATGGAAGCAGGGGATCAGCACACTGCATGCAGCTCCTTGGGGCTCCTGGTGGTTGGGAATGTTGTTTGGGAGAAGGGAGAGAGGTTATCCAGTCTGGGAGAAGATTTGAGCTGGAGTTTGCCTGGGCTTTGAGCTCACACTGGCTTGTGAGGGGGATTTGGGGCAGTTTTTTCAGGATTCCTTGGGTTTTTAGTTAAAATCTCCAGCGCGGCTCTCAGAGCTTGTGCAAGGAGTCTGGGGTTTGACCCCTCTCTTGTCACGCCAGGGTGACTTCAACTTTCCAGGGTGCCACTGGTGACGCCACCAGGGCTGTGTGGCCATGATTTATGTCCCTGCTGGGAAGACCAAGGAGAACACTGAGGAACATTAGGAATTAACCTGACCTTGGCAGAACTGTGTAAAGAGAATTTAAATCAAAAAATTGTTGAAAGTGCCTTTGGAGCAGAGGAACTTGGAGGTTTCTGCTGGAGAGGGAGCAGCTCCTAAACCCTTCCCTGGAGCTGCTGGTGGCAGGGAGGGGGTGGAGATAAACCCAGTCCCTGTCCTTACATGAGATACCAAAGATGAAATGAGAGTTTGCTCTTTTTTCTCTGTGGCAAGCAGGTTTTAATGACAGGAACACATTCCCTGGGACTAATTAATAGGGAAGATATGAGGGTGAGGGATGGGAAGAATATCCAAGGCACTTCAGCTGTTTGTTCATGGATAACTTTAGTGCATGGACCAAATACTGGGGTTTACTTTGATTTTATAATAGATTTCCATGCTGCATTTTGCCAATATTTAATGTTTGGCTCTGCTGCTGGGAGGAACAAGCCCTTCACAAGGGATGCTCTCCCATCCCTGGACCTTGTTCCCTCTGGGCACAGAAGAGCTCTGGACAAAGCTCAGCTTTAGCCTCTCCCAGTGCCAGATCTCCTGACCTTTACAGGCAGCCCAGCTGGGAAGGATTTGGGGCTTGTAAATCTTAATGCTCAGGAAGCTGGGGATATTTAACTTGATTTGAAGGATGGGAGGAAAGGGGAAGGGTGGAAGCCATGGCGTCAAGATGGAACAGATTGGGGGGTCTGTTTTTTCCCTGTGGATGCTCCGTGGTGCTTGCAGCCAGCTCCTTGTTCCCTCCAGGGCCTCCAAATTGTCCTTTGAGCTTTAACAAACCACAAATTGAAGGAACAACAAGGTCAGGAGGGATGGAGCCCTGGGCAACCGGAGTGGCATCACTGCCCATGGCAAGGGTTGGAATTGAGAGGATTTTTAAGGTCTTTTCCAACCCAAACCATTGCAAGGTTCTATGAAATTGGATTTTCCTCCTCAATGGACTTAAAATGAATCCTCCCAGCCTTCCTTCCTGCGCTGGGAATTAAAGGAGAAGCTCTAAGTCCTGTTCTGTGTGAGGGAAACTGAGACACAGAGCTGCCACCTTGTTTTCCTCTGCCAGGCTGGAGCCGTGCACTGACAGGACACAGGGAATGGCTTCCCATGGACAGAGGGCAGGGTTAGATGGGATTTTGGGAACAGATTCTTCGCTATGAAGCCTTGGCACAGGCTGCCCCATCCCTGGAAGTGTTCCAGGCCAGGTTGGATGGAGCTTGGAGCACCCTGGGACAGTGGAAGGTGTCCCTGCCCACGGCAGGGGGTGGGTTGAGATCATCTGTAAGGTCCCTTCCCACTCAAACCATTCCATGACTCTCTGGTCCTGGAGCATTTCCCAAGTACCCTTCAGGTCCTGCCCTTCTCTCCCCGCCCCCAGGTGTATTTTGGGAAGGGAACCCATGGATTCCTGCCCCCCCTAACCCCATCCATGTTCAAACCCCCACTTTGGGAGCCAGACCCTTCTCCTTTGCCTCTGTTGTTTTCCCTTTTCCTACTTTTCCGCCGCATTCCCTTCCCTGGCAGTTAATGGAGCTCGTAGATCATATAATAAATAGGGATGACTTCATGCCAGGCTGTGGATCAGAATGGATTGACCCGTGGGAATGCACTCCCTGCCAATCGATGCCAGGCCATCAGGCTGGATAAATCTTGATAACGACTGACAACGCAGAGTCGATATGTGAATTAATATATACATTAAACCTGGATATATCTTCCACCGGCAGGCAGCAGCCTGGGAGGGAATATCCCGAGCCAGAGGATGGTTGGGAATGTGGAAAAGCAGCAGCTTGATCCTCTGTGTTTGATGTGGAAACGCTGGGGCTGGCTGAGCTTTCCTTGCCCACTGGAGCATCAAATCCCCGCTGCCGGCGGCTCCTTAACGTGGAGGATGCTCCAGGGGAAAGTTTTCCTTTGTGCTTTGAGAGTGTTTCCAACTGCCATGGAAGTATTGCAGGTTTGGCCCTGATTTCTCTGGAAAAGTGCTTAACACAGCAGGATTCTCTGTGCTGGAGAGGAAGGGATTTAAGGAAATGCCTTTGATTAAGTGCCCCGCTGAGAGATGGTCCCAAAAAGCCCTTCCGCTCGTGCCAGCTCTTCCCGTCCCTTTTGAGTGACATCCCAGCATCATTCCTAATTTTTTCTGAGCATCCTCAGTGCCTGGGATCCTCTTTGGGACAGAGCAGGGCCTGTGGGGGATCCATATGCTGGCACCCTGCCTAGCCAAAGAAACAGATCCTTCCTGCCACAGCAGCATTAACTTTTTTATTAATAATAATCATTATTACTGTCCCAAAGTGGAGCCAGGTTCCAGGGAAGCAGCCTGCTCAAACCAAAGTTTCTTTCCTTTCTCCAAAAGGGTTTTTAAAAATTTTCTTTTCCTTCCTGAAGTTCAGAACAGTGCAGAGAATATATCAGAGACAAGGAGGTCGAGGCGCCTCCACTCATCCCTGTGCACCCAACCTTCCCTCTCGGAGCTGATTCCGAGCGTGTCCTTTTGCAAAGGCAGCAAGTGGCACCTGGAGCATGGAGCTTTTTCGGATGACTTTGTTTGCAAGCCTGGCTTTAGCTAAGCCCCAGGGGCTGCTTTGCATTCACCTGGCTCAGAGCTCTTCTCCCCGCAGCTGGAGAAGAACTCGTCTCCTCTATTTCCTCCAAATAAAAATGCATGGAGTTGGCTTTTTCCAAAGAACTTGTTTTTTTCCGAGTGACGATGGAGTTGGAGCTACTTTTCGGGGAGGCAGATCCCCCTCCTCCTCCTCCTCCTGCAGCCCTTGTGGTTTGGCTGTAGTTATCGTGCGTGCCAGCTGCCGGCAGGAAAATTTTGCTGCCTAAGTAATATCCATCAAAAGCCGGTGCTTCCATCGGCTGGAGATAGCGGGATGAGGGGAGCGTTGGCTCTCCAGGGCTTTTCTGTTTTCCTCCTGCTGGTTTGGCTCTGCAGAGGCTCCTCCATGAGGAGCAGGAGGGTCTCTCCCATCTCCAGGCTGGGGACACGGGCTCTGCTTGAAAATGGCAGGAGTTGAATTCCCTGGCTTCCCATTGGGTTCAGTTGGAATGGGGTTGGATGGGATGAGTATTTCCAGCCTGGAGGGGCTGGGATCTGCTGGATGCTCAGGTCACGCCTTTTCTGGCACTGAGTTTTGTCTGCTGCTTCCATAGAAGCACAGAATTGTTTGGATTGGAAAAGATCCTTAAGATCGTCAATTCCAACCATTCCCCCAGCACTGCCAAGGCCACCACTGATCCGTGTCCCTAGGTGCCACATCCACACAGAGCTGCTAAATCCTCCGGAGATGGGGACTCCAGGGATGTGCCAGGGCTTGACAACCTTTCAGTGAAGAAATTTTCCCTCATATCCTAATTTTTCCTCCCTGGTTGTGGTTGTGGGGTTGGATGTAGAGGGCTGAGGAATTTCAGGCTGGATGCTGCCACTCCTGGCTCTGGCATTGGCAGGGAATCGAGGAGGTGAAATTCCTTATCCACTTAGAGGAAAACAAAACCTCGGGATAAAAATGAACCTAAAGCTCTCCCATTGCTGCTCTTACAGCCTTGTTCAATTTTCCTTTGTGTGAAACACCTCAGGAGCTGTTGAGTTCCAAAAGCACCATTGCCAGATTCTGGGAAAAGAGAAAAACAAGCCAATATATGGGAGCAGCTGGAAAACTCCTAAATAAGTCAGGAACGTGCTGGAATGTGCAGAGCTCCTTCTTTCCCTCTCTGTCCTGCTCAAATGAAATCAAATAAGTCCTGGCTCAGTGGTTCCTGTTGCTGTTTCTTTCTTAACATTCCCCAAAGGATCCTTTTTTCCATGAAAACCTCAAAGTGGGTAAACTGCTGGAAATGTGGGAGCATCCAAGCATCCTTTGCCGTGTCTTTTCTTCCAGCACAGATGTAACCTGGGAGCAGAGGTATTTTTATATTAAAGCATTTTTTATTAATTCCCCACTTCGCTCTCTTCTCTAGTGTCTCCCCTGGGTCTATAGTGCTGGCTGTCTCCATGGTATCCGAGCTGCTTCCCTAAAATCCATATCCTGGCATGAACTTCCCGAGGTCTGGCATTTATCACCTCTTTAATTGAATGGGCATTTATGAGGATGAGAAGAGGGAAGGGAAGCAAAAAACTCCTGGAGTGATGGAATGCGGCCCACAACTCTTGGCTCGGGATGATCCCTGCTCCTGAGCAGGGGCCAGGATGGAATCTCCATCCTTGCAGAGGTGCTGGCCATCAGTGCAGAGGTGATGGCCATCAGTGTAGAGGTGATGGCCATTGACTTAGAGGTGATTGCCGTGAGTGAAGAGGTGATGACTATCACTGTAGAGGTGGTGGCCATCAAGGTAGAGACAGTGACCAACAGTGTAGAGGTGATGGTCACCAGGATAGAGGTGGTGGCCATCAAGGGAGAGGTCATGGCTGTGGGAACCCAGAACATCCCTCTGGCTGTCCAGGATGGCCAGGACCCCTGCCAGAGGGCTCAGAAGCCCTGGCACAGAGCCCAAAACACCTGTGGGTTTGATTATGACCCATGGAGCAAATCACCAACCTTAGATGAAGATCAGCAAGCCACAACAGTTTAGGTAGAATAATAGTGAAGTTATCATGGGGTGGAAAAGTAATTTTGGGGTTTTTGTTATGGGGGTTCAGGGGCAAGATGGAGGGAACTGGGCATGTCCAGCCTTTCTCCTTCTTCTTCTGGTCTCCATCTTCTGCTGTGATGTTGGCACTTTTGGATTGGTTCAGAGTAGAAGCTCACTGTCTAACACAGGTGATGGGTATTGGAAAGGAATTGTAAACATTGTACAGTAGTTTTTAGTACAAAGACATAACCCTGCCCTGGGGCAGGCAGAGTGCATGGAACTGTCCTGCTGGATGGACCTCGGCAGGGCAGGAGAAAATTTTTATAGATGAGAAACAATGAACAACCTTGAGACTGAGAAATGAAGAGCCCTGACTCCTTCTTCAAGCACCAGGCTGGGAAAAGAGACTTTCAAACTTTTCTCAGGGTCACTCTGACCACTAAAGATCCCAACAATGGCCACCAATGTAGAGGTGTGGCCACCAGTGTAGACACAACGACCATAAGTACAGAGATGGTGGCCGTCAATGTAAAGGTGATGGCCATCAGTGTAGACTTGATGACCATCAGTGTAGAGGTGATTGTCACCAGTATAGAGGTGGTGGCCACCAGTGTAGTAGTAATGGCCATCGATGTAGAGACAATGACCACCAATGTAGAGGTGTTGGCCACCAGTGTAGGGACATTGACCATCAGTACAGAGGTGGTGGCTGTCAGTGGTGATGACCATCAGTACAAAGGTGATGGCCATCAGTAGACTAGACCATCATGTAGTTATTACCACCAGTTGGCCACCATGTAGGACTAATGGCCATCAATGTAGAGACAATAACCACCAATGTAGAGGTGCTGGCCCCAGTGCAGAGCTGATGACCTCAGTATTGCAGAGAGGGGAAAAAAAACCCCAAGGATGGAAGAGGATGAGGCTGTTTTCCCATGGAACAGCACAAACACCCAGAGGCAGCGCTCCAGCTCTTCCTCCCTCATCCCAAATTGTTCCTCTGCGAGCCGCCTTGGCTTTGCTCCCGCTGCTGATGTCTCCAGCCCACGTTGGGAATGCAGAGTGTTTATAAAAGCAATTTGGGATTTGGCTTGCTTGCTGAACACTTCAAAAACTCATTTTGAATTGATAGTGACATCTGCAGCAGGATGAGGCTGGCCTGTCCTGATGCTGGGAAAGGCACAGGGATGTGGATGTGGATGTGCCCATGGGATGAGGTGCACTCCTGAGAGACTCCAGACGGATCTCTGCATCTCTGTCCCAGCCACCCCTCAGCTCTGGATGTGTGTTTGGTCAGCCTCGTGGCACCGGCACGTGTCATCAACCCACTCTGCCGCCAGGTGGGACGGAGAAGTTTGGAGAAGAAGAAGAAAATTCCGATGAGTTTTCACTTCAGTGCTGAATAACCCAGATCCACCTGAAGATGCAAATTATCCTGCTTGTTTTTGGGTGTCGAGCTAGGCATTTTGTGGCCTTGTCATC
>NW_023416508.1:0-90171 GCF_012460135.2 Molothrus ater | reverse complement strand
TATCATGCCTGCCAGAGCAAGCTAGGAAAGAATTTTTATTATTTAAAAATTACTTTCTCTCTCTATGAAATGAAGCTTTCAAAGCAGAAATGAGGGAAGACAGGAAGAAGAGTCAGAAGAGGGTTAATAAGAGTGATTTGGGGAAGGTGGAAGTTCAGGGCTTTATCATGCATTGAATTACCAAATGCGAAAAAATCTCCAGCAAAGATGAATGAGCAAATTTCACTCTGTCGTGATCTGTAAGCTAATAGAAGTATTTACTTGAGACAGATGTAAGAGATTTAACCTGCTATTGTGAGCAAAGCACAACATTTTGTGTGTGATTCTCTCACCTACCAAGTAAGCACTGTGGGCATCACTGCATTAACTGGCAGGTGAGTCTGAGTCTTTACTCCTCTCCTCATTTCAGGTCCACCCAAGCCTGCTACATACATAACATGGAAATTACTGACTGATAGTTTGTTTCACTGGTTTGTTAGTTTGTTTCACTAAAGCAACAAAATGTTTTCCTGAGAATAAAATTTTCAGTTTTGTGTCCTGCATAGGAACCTTGTTTCTGTGTCCCCCTCTTTTTTAAAAGACACCATCACCCAGGTAGGGGAGGAGATTTCTGCCACTCCTCTTCAGAAAAGAGCTCATATTTATTCCCTAAATCACAGCGTTACTTACACCTCTGTAATTACCTCCCAGTTATGACTGATCCTTAAGACTACACTTTCTGTGATCCTAAATCAATTTCTCTTTCTTTGTAAATCACTGTGTGATTTTTAATACAACAAAAAAAACGTAGTCTTCATCCTACTTTTGAGGAACTTCCTCTGTTCTCAGTGCAATGAAGCCTACACCATTTTTTCTGGGTATAACCTACATTATCCCACATCCCAGTCTTCTAATGGGGACTGGCATACAAGTCCTTGCATTGTGCCAATGTCTTAATCCTGAAATAGAACACTGGGAACTGCTGACAAATTCACAGCCCCCTGGGTACAATGTGCAGTCCTTGGAACCAGTTTGGCACCAGGGAGCTTCTCGCTTCATGCAAGGTTCACAAACCTGACAGCCATTCTCAAAAAGCTGTCAGTTACCTTTGGCTGTTCACACTACATAGTTTGTAGGCAAAAATATTTAATTTTGCTTTGCTTTAAGTGAATACAAGTCTCCAAGCTCACAGTGTTGGCCCTAATCAGTGTTGAGGAAGACCATTTTAGTAGCGGAGTTCACAGAGATGTAGCTTGGGAACAGCTTCTACTTCTTGGTCTAATGTGGTAACATTGGTTAATGGTAACAAAATTGATTGGCCTTATAAGGGAAATTAATAGGCCATGAAAGTGAAGAAAAGAAAACTGTACACTTTAGTTAGCTGTCAAATAAAATAGATTGAAAGTTCCTTCTGGAGGGAGAAAAACACTTTAATGAAGGCATCTATGCTTCAGGGTGGCAGATGATTCAGAAAAATAAAAAGAATAAGTAAAATAGTACTAATTAAAGAAACAGACTCTTTTAAGGTTTCTAGCCCATTTTTCTCTCCTTTTTTTTCCTTGCAGAATTGTAAGTGGAACTCTAAGTGCTATAAGCTACTGCAAAATCCCTGTGAAACACAGTATTACATTACAGATTTCTTAAACTGCAGACAAAAATATTCTAATGGTATATCAGCTGTGGTCTGAACTACTGCACCATGCAATAATACCATAATTCCAAACAATACTTCTGATGTCAGTAAGGTTAAAGTATGCAGTGATGAGTTCCACAACACAACAGTGAGTCAAAGCAATGACAATAAAATATTTTGATTTTGTCTGTATGATGAAGAGAAAACAACAATTCAAATCAAAATTAAATATTTTTTCCAGTTGTATTACCTTGCTAGAAGGGATTGGAAACCACTGTATTTAATGCTTCCCTACAGCTGTGAAGCACTGAAATCCACAACCCAATGGCTGATTTCTTCCTGACTCTGTTCCTATACAGAAAAATAAAATAACATTTTTTCATAGAGTCATTATTACCAGTGAGAGGGATGAAGGATCTCCATGGTCAGCAAATAAAACACATATTTTGGTGCTGAAACAAGTAAAATGTTTGGTTCAGATAATCAGTTGAACATCATATAGAAAAGCACTTTGGCAGACAGATGGATCTAGAAAGTTTATCTGCCTGTTGCTGTACAGTCTGTGCTCACCAGTAATCAAGAGCTTAGATCAAACTCTGTGAATGGCCACAATACATCATTCTAATTAGCATTTAATTCTAGGTGGTTGTGTTCATTTTATCTTATTTCTTAACTGCTATTGCATTGCTATACAGACAGCTTTTATATGTTTTCTTGCTACCTTTCCTCATTACATACTCCTCAGATGAATGTAAATGTGGTAAAGGCCGCAGTTTTTCATACTAATGAACAACACAAAGTATTGAGAAACATCTGAGTTGTTGGCAAATTAATTTCAAACTCAGTGTTGCTTCATTACATTTTATCTCACTATGAAAACTCCTCTCATGTCACAGAGAATGCTGACTGCATGGGGCTGAAGGGAGGCACCAGAATGGGAATTGTATCACATTTTACCAAACATGGGGCACCCTCTCAGCATCATGACTGCTATGGTTTGGTTGTGTTTTCCCTTCTACATGTGCAGGGGTTCTTTCAGTGTACCCAGCTTCTCAAATGTCTCCAGAAAGAACCTGAAGTGATAACAACCTCTGCATTCCTGTCTGATGCTCTCAACAGCTGTGAGGAAAAGCCTACTAACTTTGAATAATGAGGAGCCCATAGCAAGAAAACCTACTCTCACACTGCAGAAGCTTCCTTTCAAACGGGAGTTCTAGACCTGTCACTAAGTTGGAAAACATTATGATCTGTATCTAAATATTATTCATTCATTCCGCTTTACCTTTGAGGTTGATATACTTAGCTTGAACATGCAATTATTTCTTAATAGCACAATTGAAGTTCTGTCATGATGACACTAAAGCTAAGGAAAGTTCTGTTTGGATGAGCAGTTTCTTGTTTCCCAGCACAAGTTCCTGCATTTACTGCAGCTCTGGCTCACCTCTTTCAATAGTAACTAATGGCATCAGTTAACTGGCACTGTCACCTTACATATTTTTACAACACTCACTAAAAGTGCTTGAAGTACTTGCTTCATTTTCCCCTTTTAATCTTCAGGAACCTTGTATGGTTACATTACATGCAACTAATTTTACTATGCAGAAAACATGAAAATTCTGAAGCTTACCCACAGCAAGAAATATATGTCAATGAAAAGTAGATCATGATATTTGTCACTGTAAAATAAGGTAAAAGTAAATAAATTCCCATTTGCCAAAATGTACATGCAGCAAGAACATGAATCCACATCCACTTACACCTTTTTTGAAAGTCTGAAAATCAGTGATTAGAACAGAGGTTAATACAAAAATTCCCCTTCGGAGTGGTATTTGACCTAACCTTTCATCCCACTGAGTTTCAATAGGCATAATGATGTGTCTAACTGTGGTGTATATCAGAACTGTAACCCATCACAATTTATACTATATATAGGTCTTTGCAATGAAGAAAATAAAGCATAAATGTTGTATTATTTAAACAACAGCAAATTCCCTTCATATATACAAAAGAGATTATAAAATAAACTTATGAAATACAAAGGCAGTTCCTCATAAATCTTCAGTATTTGTTGTGAACACCAGACATGGGCTTCAGTACTATTTATCTTTCCCGTTCTCTGAAATTTTTCTTTTAATGATGAAGTAATAGGTTCAAAAACTTGTTGCTATGGAAATGTGGAAGGGAGAAGAAATCACAAACAAACTCAAAGGTCATAAAATCCCTAAAAACAGTCCTTTCTTACTTCACAAGGGTCACCATCAGGCCCCAGTTCTACCTGGTGCTCAGGTAAACAAAGGAACATTTCATTCCTTTGTAGAAGCACAAATACTCAACCTCTGAGAAATTCTAATGGCAAGAGCTATGCTGCACCAGACATGACTACACTAGACTTGGTGCCATCATCTCATTGTACTGCAAAGTCAATACAGTGTCCACTCCATAGAAATGTTGTCCAGGTCACTTACTTTTAGGCAATATTCATGGTGAGGACTGTAGTTTTCCACATTATTTCAGTTACTCAGGGTCCAGCAGTGCTTCTATTAACATCAATGTCTGAATTCACATGTACTTCAAAGACAGCTGGAGTCATGATGTGTTAACTAGAATAAAGGAGCATAAAAGTACATGGGAGGAAAAAAAATTACTCTGGGACTTGAGGCTTTACTCATTGTTTCTGGTAGCACTTGGGACTATATAAATGTAAAATGATTCCACATTCATGGAACTTTGTCCCCCCATCACCTGCACAGATCTACAATTTTGTTTATTTTTAAATGCAACATTAACATTTAAAATCATTAGTTGGAATCTCATCAAGTTTGTTAATATTCTGTTACTAGATGTTACTGAAAGAGAATATATTTAGGTAAAAAAAAAAGAGTAGCTCTCTATTCCATAGAGATAACCATTTCGGAGGTTTGTTGAAGGTTTTTGAAGATTTCCTCATTTTGGAGCAATCCAGCTTTGTTGTATTCAGTTATTTATTATGGAGTTGCTAAAAATAGAGTACAGAACAATGACAGCAGAATCTGCTCCCATGAAAAATGACATCCCATTTCTCATTAAAAAGACAGTGGCTACTAATCTGTGTGTATAAATACTTCTTGATGCCTGTGGCAAAATGACATTTGAAAGACTGTTTCTCCACTTGTAAATGAAGACTTTGCATCTAAAATTACAGTAAAACAGGAAAAAACCCTAGAACTAAAATGCAAGTCTGTATAGTCTAAGAAAAAAACAAAGCGAGAAAAAAAAAACGACAAAAACCCCAGGGATATTATTTGGTTTTTGCTAAGCCCTTTTCAATTATTCTTTGCCCAGGTCACATCTCCCTTAGTATAGAACAGGTTAATACACATCTCTGGCTCTGATCAAGTTATTAAAAGTCTGACATTCTGCTGGTATTTGAGATTATGTGTACCCATTCCTGCCCTCACACCTTTCCTTCTCCAGGCCTAATCTATTGTTGAATAAACAATACAGTTCCCTGCTGTTAAACCACAAAGCATTTTTCTGACACTGTATTAAAGCAGGGTGAAGCAAACCACTGCAGAGTTACAAAGAATATCCAGGTACCAGCAAGTTCAGACTAGAAATTCATTTGCTGTGGTGATGGGTTGCTGTGTAACAGAGGGAGCAGCTCATGCAGAAGGGCACACAGTGGGGGCAGAAACTCTGGGGAGAGCAGCACATGTGCTGCTCAGCGGCAGTGGAGACACTGCAGGGCTCAGTCCTCACCCCACTGGAGCAATTGCCCAGCACATCTGTGGCCTCAGCTCGAGTACAGATGCATCTCTTCAGGTCTGGGGCTGCAGGGATGCCTGGGCTCTCTTACTGAGGCTGGGCTAGCAAAGGGTGCACTGGCAGAAGGTCTGTCTGGCCAAGTAAACAAGCAGGGACGAGAGATAAGCACACTGCGAGTTTGTCTGCTTGATCCTGACAGGGACTCACTGATTCTGTGGGTCAACAGCCAGTTTTACTGTGACCATGGGACTGTTTGAGGATTGAGAACTGCTGGAAAGAGACAGGATCCACCTTTCAAAGAGGGAAAAAATCATCTTTGTCAGCAGGCTGTGCAAGCAAGTGGGAAGAGCTTTAAAGTAGGAGAAATGGGACAGAGTCCGCAGCCAGTAATTAAATGAGGAAATGGTGGACTAGGTTGGCAAGCAAGGGTTCCAGGGTGATGTGGATATCCTTATTATGAAAAAATTTTTAAAAAAAGTTGAAAGGGGTCCATTTTAAGCACAGGCACAGAACTAAAGGAGTACTGAAAGCAAAGACAGTGGGGAACACACTCATACCTTTTCTGGAAAATGAGCATGGCTGGGTGCCTCTCTGAAGTGCCTGTATAGTAACACATGAAACAGGGGAACAAATGAAGAAATAGAGGTCAGTGTGTAGCTGCAGGGCTATGAAATCATCCTAGAGGTGTGGTAAGAATTCACACAACTGAAGTGCTGCAGTGAATGGAGGAGGCATGTCCCACTTTAGGGACATTTAAGTACAGGCCAGGATGGCACAAAGGGAGAGTCATTATATGGGAGTAAATACATGAAGATCTTCTTTCTGATGAATGATGAACTTGAGACCTCAGGGTCAGGATTAGAGGTCAAACCAAAGTGGTTAGTACAACTGTGTGTGTCTACTATAGGACACCTGATCAAGAAAATGCAGACAAAACCTTCACATAATTTCATTTTTTCAAGCCAGGGTACTCATGGTAAACTTGAATAACCTCAGTATCTCCTGAAGAAACAACACAGAAGAGCAGCAACACTCCAAGACATGTAAGTAGTGTACCCAAAGAGACAATACTAGGGCAAACAGTGTTTAACATCATCATTAATTAATTGGATAATGAGACAGTATTAGATGCTCAGCAAATTTGAACATAGTAAAAAAACCTGAAAGAAGCAATTGATAAACCACAAAGTGGTGCTGATGTTCAAAGGAATCTCAACAGGTTAAAAAAATTGGCTGACAGGAATCTCATGAAGTACAGCAAACAGAAAAATTAATTCCTGCACCTGCAAAATAATAACCCACATACCAGTATGTGCTGCAGACTGGTTGGAAAACTGCTTTTCTAAAAAGGATCTTGGAGTCCTGTTAGATGAGTTGAAAATCAACCAAGGTCCATGTGCCCTTGTGCTATAGAAGGCCAAGAACCTCCTGGACTGTATTAGGAAGAGCACTGCCAGTAGTGGGAGGGCTGCTCAGCCTAGTGAGATGCATCTGTAGTACTGTGCCTAGGTCTGGTCTCCAACAGAAAACAGGGATATATATATTGAAGTGGGTTCAGCAAAGAGCAGAAAGGTGATATTAAGGGACTAGACCCTCTATCATATAAAGAGAGACTGAAAGTGCTGGGACTGCTTAAACTGAAGAAATAATGGCCCAGAGGAGATGTTTTTGATATTTGTAAATACCTAATGGGGGAGGAATAGAAAATGGAGCCAAAGTTTTCCTTATGGGACCCAATGACTAGACAAGAAGGTACAAACTTGAACTGAGAAAAATCTGCTTAAGTGCAAGAAAAAGCTACTTTTTTTTTCCAACAGGTTGTCCAGAGAGGGAGTGGAGTCCGCCTCCCTACCATATTCAAAATGTGATCAGATATAACCCTGAGCAAACAGCCCTAGGTGTCCCTGCTTTGGGATGGACTTTCAACCAGATGATCCAAAGGTGCCAACCTCACCTGTTCTGTGTTTCTGTGATACAGTAACAATGGTGATTATACATTGGCTGCCAGGGGGTACCTAGAACTGTGTGAGGAGTACAAGCAAATTTGGTGCCTGAAAAAACATATCTACATCTGTAAATCTATAGCTATGAATATATTATATCTGAAAATAAATATTGTGAGAAACTGTGATGTAGATTATAGTGGTAATTTGTTTAAATTATTCTTGGATCTGCAGAAAAGGGTAAAGGCAAAATGGGAAAGAAAGAGAAATTTTTACAAGTCGTCACTAAACCAGACACAATCAGCAGTTTTAGTTTATCAGCTGTCATCACAGCAATAAAAATAAAGGATATAATAGGGTATATTTTATCACAAGTATTTTCCCTCATATATGCATTATTATGTAGAAGAGATACTGACTGTCAAAAAGATGCTGATTTCTCCCTTTGTCCTTCAGTATGCCTATATTTTATGAATTTTCAGTTGTGTCACCAGTCCCAAGGCTTCCTTGATGCTGCTTTTTACTATGCACAGTTCAAGGAAGATGCCAAAATCTCTGAATTTTTGCGAGATAAAAAAAAAAAAATATATATATATATATATATTTATTTATTTATTTTTATTTATATTTATATATAAATATATATTTATATATTTATATATAAATACATATATTTATATACAAATACATATATATTTATATACACACATTTATGTAAATGTGTGCATATGAGCACATGCTTGTGTGTGTGTATGTATATATATATATATATATATATATATATATGACAAGCATAATACTAAATCTTACTGGCCAGCAGCTAGGTACATTTCTGTAAGATACAGACATATACTTTCACATTAAAAAATTTAAAATGTATAGTTATAGATAATTTATATAACATGTAACAAATTTCTGAATGTTTTCATCATCAGTTCTACTGAATACCACATTTCTTAGCTATAGAAATACTTAATGACACAATTCCACAGAATAATTGCAATATGTTCAAAAGAATGTTTTTTAGCATGGTTCACTACAACAAAAGATACATCAAAAAAGCCTTTTCCTTCTCTTTATCCTTTTTAATCTCTACCATACAGTCATTAGGCCAACTTCTCCTTTCCCTTTTTCCAGATTTTTATCTTTGTAGTCTGTCTGCCATATTCTTATGGTCTTTCATCACACAGCATTGCACTCTCTTGCTTAATCTCTTTAGAATCAGGACTATCAGAACTGAATGTAGCTTTCAAAACAACTTGATAACATCAAAGTTGTACCCCTTTGCTATGCACACTAGCAAGATATGATTGTGAGATCAACTCCTACAATTTGTGTCAATACTTAATGAGCTGCTCGCAGGTTTTTTTATGCACACATCCAGTGAGCATTAAAGCTGGAATTTCTATCACCTGGGATCTTCAGGTGTAAACCCTGTTTTAGGGTTGCATCACATGCTTTCAGCTTGCAGTGTACAAGCACTGCTAATTCACCTTGAAAAGAGAAAACCTTGACAGAGTGCCACTTGCACTTCCTTTGTCCTTTTTGTCTCTCACCTACAAGCATGCAATTGACACCCTAGCAATTGCAGAGTTCCCCTTACATTCTATACCCTATGCAGAGCTAAAGTCACTTGATACAGGTCCATGGCCTTCCTCCAAATTCCTGGCCCTCCTTTTCAAGGCTTGCATATCCTAGGATCACGCTGCTTGAACAGAGAAATGCTTGCTAGCTGTCTTCAGAGAGTGCATATAAGCACTCATAAATTGGCTATGATTCTGCACGTTGGCTCTATATGTGTGCACCCTACCTCACTACTAATGACCAAAGCCACCGCACAAATTAAAACACACAAAAAACTTAATGCTTTCACATTTCCAACAATCTAGGAAATCAGCTTATAATAATGTGTTCTCTCAGCAGTAAGTGCATGTTTGATGGAAAGCCATGCACAGACAGTCAGTGTTGCAGGAACAGGAAACCAATCAAGCAAGGTCCATATGGATTACACTGTGAGCACAGCAGGATGCAGAGCAGAGACTAAGTGCCATATGGAGTGGAGATGGTGAGCCCATCTGGGTGTTTTCTTTACAAAGGAGACCCACAATTTTATTATACCCATTCTGAACTTCAAATTACAGACATCTTAAAAACATTTGAATTATTTTTATTTCTACTGTAATTCGTTTGTATGTGTATGCAATACACATCACATGGAAGCATGTGGGCTTCTGTTATAAAGATCAAACCTCTGCTGGTGAGATTCAACAATGTACACTCAGATTTAAAATTTCTTCAGCAGTCAGTAGCAAGAGATGGCAAAAAAGCTTTACTACCATGGGAACAGAACAAGCAGAAAATTATGTAAGAGCACAACTATGTCCCTAATTCTTTTAAAATTCCAGAGGGGAATTAATCTGCAATTATTCTCAACTCGCTACCTTTCTTACTCTTACTTTTCTAGTTTCAGTATTTGAGCTTGGTATGTGGACTTTTCCACTCAGCTATGTAGCAAGGAAAAGGGAAGAGGATGAAAAGATAACTCAGTCATCAAATGCTCTGCAGTGTGCCCACTGGGTGTCCCATTCTGGGGAATAATAAAACTCCTTATGCAAGAAAAGCCAAAAACATTTTTTATCAGTGACTCTTTATCAAAGACTGTAGTGATAGGACAGGATGAGAGCTAACAGTTTTCAACTGAAAGCCAGTAGATTTAGGTTACAGATTAGGAAGAAATTCTTCACCATAGAAACTATGATGCCCTGAAACATGCTACTGAGACAAGCTGAGGCTGTCACAGCCTTGGAAATGAACGAGGCCAGGTTGAATAGGGCTTGGAGCAACCTGGTTCAGCAGAAAGTGTCCCTGCCCATGGCAGGAGGTTTGGAACCAAATGATCTTTGGTCTCCAACCCAAACCATTCTGTAATTCCATGATAACATTTTCCTCAAATAATAAAGGAAAACCCTGTTCCTCTAAAACCTGGAATGTACTTTTGTACATAGATTCGTAAAAAATGTCCTCTATTTTAATTTCTGCTGCAGCAGAATCACACACTTAATTACATGTCTTAGCGGAACTTTTAAAGCCAGCATATCAGACACTCAAACACTCACCTGATCATGCTCTGAGTCTTATTTAGTGTCTTTTTTGTAGCTGAAGTAGGATTTATCTTCAAAAAGAAACAGGAGTGTTACCTCAGCCACTTCATTAATATAGGGGCTAAAAATATACATTTGCTATTTCAGCCCAGGGTATATACAACCTATTTTAAAACATTCAGTTCCTAGCTTTATCATCTTTTCACAAGCTCTACCCACCATCAAAGAGAACAAAGGCCCTGAACCAACCTGGCAATCATTTTACTCATTTACTCCTATGGTTAACCACATAATCCTGTTTCTGTACCTTCTTGGCCCACTTTCCAGGATTTAATCAGTTGCTTAGAGACCTGAAGACATCCCAACAAGAATAAAATGTTTTTTGTGGAGTTATCCAACCAAGAATATTTGTGTCTATGATACATACAGTGCCCAGAATTGAAGCCATAAATCTTCATTCAGAATATGCTAGGGTCTTCCTTCCTTTTCCAGCCTTAAATTGTTTTTCTGCTTATGGATCAAACTGTATGGAAAACAATTCACCAACTTAAAAAAAAAATCACCAAATGAAACTGTAATATCCAGCTACAAACCGTATTCTGATTTTCAAATGACCAGACTGTTTTTGCCAGCCCAAGGGCAACAAGAACTCTCTGTCTTGCACTTGTCATTTCAATGTGCTTGATAAATGGGACTGGACAGTAACAAGAAGCTGGAGCCTTTGGAATTTGGCTCTATGAAAACTTCTAATACAGTAGAAGAGTCAAATAGTTTACACTTCTGCAGACATATATCAGAAGAAACAATAGATCTACTTTCAACACAACAGAGTTGCTTTATATATACACAACTGCAAGAACAGTTATATGACTGTAACCTTGAGGCACTGTAAGTATTGTTTCACAAAAAAAAAAAAAACTTATTTTCTCTTTCATAAAATAAATAATTTAGTAAACTGGAAATAAATTCGTGCTGTAATAAGAATATGGACACTCTTCTTATGTACAGGTTTTCTGTAGCAGACAAGACACATCATAGCAATTTAGGACATCTATATGTAAATATGATATTTCTATTCTGTTACAAAAGTGACCAGCATACAACAGTAAAGCATTTAAATGTGAGTGATTCTATTAAAAGCAGCTGTCATTCTCAAAACCTGGAAAGTAAATTATTTTCTGCAGCTGTACATATTGTTACTGGTTTTGAGAACACCAATATCCATGCTTTCTAGCCTTTAAGCAGATTCCCTTGGTCCAAGACTATTCTCTCATCTCTTTCTTGACCCTTAACAAGTGATCTACCTACAGTAAGTTTTTCCTTCATCACTGTTGATCTGATGCAGGCCAGAGGATTGCAGTTTAGCCTGAATCCTTTGAAGTAACTGGAAATAGACTCTGGTGGGATTTGCATCAAAGACAAGGAATATTCACCATACAATAATTAAAAAGCCCCAATGACATAGAACACATTTACATGGTAATGTATTTGTACTCCAAGTTAAAATCTGCATCTTTTATGCCTTTCTATAATTTTAATTTCAACAATATTATTTAGTAATTTCTCATGTAAAATATCTTTCCAGAAAGTATCTTTCCACTTTATTAAATCTTCTTTAGCATTTGAAATGTCAGGTGAATGTCTTTTTTCCTAAAATTCATTTTCATATATAAAACATTTATAATATTTTTTCGAAAAGTAGCAAAATTTATCACCATGTCAGTAAGTACCTGCAAGAGGTTAACAAATATTTTCTTTGAAAGCATCATATTCTTCTGCATGCAGTTTTCTCCCACTGCTTCAATCTAATCTTTTACATTTGCTATTGATTGTTCTCTGTATTTCATATTCCCTGAGTCTAGCCATCTAGGTTTGTGTTCATTTCTTTTTAAAACTACAAAACAAAAAGAAAGTTCACTCTTCAGCAAATATAGCTAAACAAGAAATCATTTGGAACATTTTCACATCTAAGACAATGGAAAAGCAAGTCCTCAAAGAAACCAGAACTTGCCTTGAGAGGCAAAGCCACAGAAGGAGAAAAAATGACCCAAACCAGAGAGAAGTTTAACTTGCACAAGCTCTTTATCAGTGGATATGAACTAAGATTCCTATCATAATTTGAAAAGTAGGAATTACTCAACTAAAATAAAAGAGATGCATTTTCATTCTGGAAAATACTATAAGCACAGAAATTTACCATGATTTAATAATTTATTTCAGAATTAATATGGATTGAAGTTTTGATGGACAACCTCTGTATCATCCCTCAAACTGACCTCTTTCAAGGACAGACCAACCTCTTTTAAGTCTATCACACTGTATGGAATATCCTGCTCTTTATTTCACCAGTGCTGACAGATGGAGAACGGCTTCTCAGTCTTACTCCCTTTAAATATTATAGGAATTACATTAACCCTTTTAGACAGAGCCCTGTATTGTAGGGTTTTTTCATTTACTTAATAATTCCTAGAGTTTTCTCAGTGTTGCAGCTTTCCTCACTCTAACATCTTCAGTGGTCTTATTCTTAAATGCTTCACTTTGCATGTGTGCATATTACAACATCTCTAATTTGTTAATGTGCCAGTGTTAATCTAGAGTGAGGTGAACTCTAGAATGGTGAATTCAAAACTCAAATGGTGAATTCAAAACTCACCATTTTTGCAACTTTCTGTAATGTCCCTGTTATTCTAAGAGTTCTTTAAAAGAGCATTATGGTGGTAAAGATTACTTCAGTGAGTTAGGAAGTCAAGTAATTTTCTGGGGAGATCTAAAATACCTGAAAATTGTCCAAGTCATCATCTGAGGCTGCATCTGTTTTCTGCTAGGCAGATGGAGTAGGAGTCAGCTTTATTCTTCTTTCTTTCTTAAGCTCTTCTCCTCTATGCACTGGTAGGACAAATAAAAAAGTTTGCAAATGCCCCCTCCCTTGAATATGAAGCATCTTTCTCCTCCTTTCTCGAGGTGTATTCTCTGTGGTTGAAGTCTTTTTCATATTCAGGACCTGGTTGTCTGGTTTTTGTTTGTTTGGAATTTCTGTCTCAAATTTGCTTTTTCTTTTTTTTTTTTTTTTTTTTTGTTTCTTTTTGGTTTGTTTTGGGTGCGGGCTTTTTGTTGTTTTGGTTTGGTTTTTTTGGTTTGGTTTGGGTTTTTTTATTTGTTGGTTTAGCATGGATCTCATTTGCCTCTCTTCATGCCTGGTTAGGTCTATTAACTGTCAGAGCCAAAATAACATGACAAGCTGTCTTATATGAATCTCGTTCTACCATCTACAATAAACATCAGCTTGAATTTACAAAAACTTCTCATCTTTTCATGCCACTTAAAAAAAAATCATTAAAATCTCTATTGAAGGAAGGGATTTTGCTGAACAGATCGAGTACCAGAACTTCAACTAACATTACTTCAATTAAATCACAGAGACCTAAAACACAACTATCATTAAAGTTGCTTTAGGGTAGACACAGCTCCAGCACTATAACCATTCTCCTGAAAAAAGGAATAATTAGTTATAAACTTCTAAAGTTTCTACATCTTTAAATCAATATTTACAAGTGAGACAAAGTGTTCATTAAATAACTGTTCTACAATAAAAGTGAGTTGATCAAAATGCATATATAGCATATAGCAGTCTTTTCCTTTCTAAACTAAATGCAGCTTTCAGTCTTTACAGTTTTTTTCTATTTATCTGACCTTGCTGGCGCTTCCTAGCGCTGGGCTATTTATGAGGAAAAACAGAAAAGTGAAGGAAAAAAAAAAGATAAAAAACCCCAACAACAATAAAAGAATATGTACTTTGAAATTTGGCTTTGTTTTGTGGCTGCCTTTGACCATCCACCCTCCAAAATGAAATTGAAGTATTTCATTAAAGCCTGAAAAACATGAGTTTAGACCCAGATTACAGACTTTACATGTATTCATTTTGATGACTTTCAAAAGAAGTATGAACTCCTCCACTTCTGTCATCAAACAACAAAAACCCACCAGAAAAAAACCCTCACCTCACTTACTGTGCAACACTACATAAAACATAGAGAGCTAAACTGTACTTGCTTTTTCCTAGACTTTTATTCCTTCTTTTCTAGCATTCCTTAGAGTAAAGCGTTCCAGCTGTGGTAAATATTGCTCAGGCATGGATCTGCAATGCATTTTGCACTTTGATATTCATAAGCATATATTTCCTTCCAAGCTGAAGACATTTATCACAGTTTGACTGGCAGTTAGAAAACATTTTCTAGAAAAAAACATGCTATACGTTTGGCTTTCTTTCCTGCTATTAACTTTTGCTTGTAAGTAGATTATACTCCTTTTTTCTTTATATTTGTGGGGGGCTTTTTCCAATTATTTGTATATCCTTAGACATATCTACTGCAACCTACTAGTCCACTTTTTTTTGCTTATTTTATTTGGATGAAAATGTGAATCAAATTCTATATCTTTATTCCAATAATTCAGTACTTCTTCAAAGAGCATCAAAGCTCTCTTTGATCAAATGGAAAATGATCAAAGACTAAGCTAGTTATGAAAAAAAGCCTACATAAAGTGGAGATTCTAGTGCTTTTTTCACTTTTATCTTAGCTCCCTGCTTTGATTATGCATTTTATTGTATGAAGAAGGTTGATGGTGGAATAAAGTAAAACAGAAATTGAGGGCCAATGGAGGTGTAAGTATTAGTGAAGTGCTTGACTGCTTCGTGCTCTTGTTTTCAGTGCAATGCTAGTCTCAGAAGCAGAAAGAGTTATACCTCATTGAGAACTCCATTCTCATGTACATACATAAGTTTCCACCTCAGGTTAAATAGGACTTTAAATTCAAAAAGGATCTGCCAGCAGGAAAATAATGACAGCTGCGTGTTCCTGATTAACATAGTACTGCACAGGAGTCCCATCTACTCCAAGAGGATGGTGCAACTGTGCTCTGGTACTAATTGAGCCATCAGCTGTAGTTCCGTGTGTATTTTTGCATTCTGACCACTTGCATTGCAGCTAAGGTGACTTGAGATGATAATTCGAATATAGATAGCTAGAGTTAGTACTGAACTGGAGCCAGCTATGACTCTGATAATGAATAAGAAGTTGGGGAAAGAAGAAGAAATTAATTTTCATTAATTTCTTAATATTTACTTGGTCCTGCATTAGGGCCCTATATTTTTCTAAATTTACCTGAAATCAAAATTTTTATCGTATGAACTGTACACAATGCCTAAATGTATATGCTACAAAAAACATTGTAGGAGAGGATTCAAAAAAATATCTTTAAAATCCTAATATCATCATATTTTTCAAGTGTAGAAATTTACATTTCAACCTTGGTTTATGGTTTTATATACTTGTCACCTATATCTGTATGTTTTTGTACTACATATTTTATTAATTAAACCATAAACACAGAAATGGAATATTTTTGTATTTCAGGCATATATTTCAAAACAAAGTCTTCAGACAGGTTCAATAACATTCTGAGAATTAAATGGAAACAAGAAAACTCTTCATTTGTAAATCTTTATGATGATAATGAAATTTCATTTTTTAACAAGTATTACCTACAAAATCAAAAATTCATTCAATCCAGATATTCAAAAAGAAAAAAAATCTTTCCACTATTTACACACAACATAGAAATTCCCATTTACTTACTCCTCTCCTCATTTTTCCTCTCACATTTTAGCACACCCTATCTCCAAACCTCATACCTTTATCCAGTCAGCTCTTTTTAACCCTGTACGTTCACATTTTACCACTTTGACCACCTCTTTAACAGCCATCATAGAACATAGGATATAATTAATATCCTAGGACATACATCAGTAGGAAACAGTGAATAAAACCAGGAGGGTTTGTAGATGTACTGTTGGAGATAGACATTTGCAAGGAGAATTCAGACTCTTTTCTCAGAGGTGAAATGCAAATTGAACTCATCACAGCTTACAAGTGCATTTACAGAAAGAAAAGGCTGGCAGTTAATCCAGCAAAGGAGATGTACCAAGGAGAGGATTAATGAATGGAAGCTCAAATTAGAAAAACTCAAGTTGAAAATGAAGCAGAAATTATTAACCATGTTTTGTGTGATTCACCACTGTGATGTATTAGGAAGGAAATTTATTATTATCCAGTTCTGAATATCTTCCCACTACACCTACTAACCACTTTTTGAGAAAACAGCCCCAATCTAGCCATACCAATTTTTGGCAAAATACAGGGATGAGTGAAATACTACTAAAGGTATTCATAGGTAGAAAAAGCCCAAGGAAATTTGGTAATAAGTGGAGGAAGAAAAAGTGACAAGCTGAGAAAGCTGAAATGTTTCTTGCACATTTTTGCATCAGTCTTCATAAAAACAGTTAAATGGAAGCATGCCTCATTAAAGGTAGTTTAATTAAGGGTAACAAAGAAAGTAGTATGGTGTCAGCCCAGAAAAGGGAAGGAAAAGTTTATAAGGCAACATCTACAAAACAAATTTTCAAAACCTTGAGACATGATGGAGTTTTACCTGAGATACTTAAAGGATGATCTGAAAACTCATGGAATCATTCTCTTTATGAAATCATCAAGATGGATTTAAATGCCAAAAGAATGGGAATTAATAAAAATAGTGTTAGCAAATGTAGAAAGTATAATGCTTATAGGAAAAAAAAAAAAAACCAAATCTAAAAAGCTAGCAAAATGGAACTAAAGAAATATAACCAGCTTGTGCTTAGTTCTGAGAAAAATCTGAGCAAACCATTGACAAATATTGCAGCAGCAATAAAGATCATATACCTCAATGTGATAATACAGGCCCATAAGAAGCCAGAAAGCTCAGATGGATTCAATTTCTAGATGGTAGGTGCAAAACACCTTGGATAATCATAGATAACTGTATCTAGAGAGCAGTAAGCATAATGAAATTTGGAGGGCTTGGGGGATATACAGAAGCCTGTATTTAGTTAGGATCCATTCAATGACTTCATTAATGCCACAGGTAGTGGGGCAGAGGATGCTTAGTGAGCCTGCACGAAGGTAAGGGAGATGGCACCTAAATTGCAGGACCATGTACAGGTGAAAAACTGGAAATTTGTGCAGGACATTCCAGCTGTCCAAGAGCAGCCAAATAGATATGGGATAAAGGGGACAGGATGCAAAAGAACCACCTAGATAGCAGATCTGAGTCTAAATTCCTGTCCCTGCTCTAATTATCAGGGGCACAGCCTTCATGAGTAGAGCAGCCTTGAAAACTGCAGTCTAAGAAAGATGGGAATTAACTGGATACAGCTTAGAGAGATGATCAATAGGTGGTCAGAGGTACAGAAAACATGGAAAGAGAAGACTGAACATCTTTTTAACATGAATGTGGATATGGAATAGATTTTAATTATTTTTAAAGCTGTGGAAGAAAGGGAAAATAATTTATCCCTGCATTACAGTGACATACAGGACAGGAACAAACAGGCCCCACTTACAATAGAAAAGGCAGGATATTAGGAAATAATTTAGATTAGAAGGACCAATGTGATTGCACAGGTTGAGCAGTAAAATAATGGAATTTCTACTACTGGAACAATTCACAGACTGGGCAATACCCAGGTCTGCATAAAGCTGAAAGTAATATTGTTGATATAAGTGAAACTGATATGCTGATGTAGCTGATACAGATGGTAATCCATTAAAAAGTCTCACAATACATAGGAAAATGATGTTATAGATGAAGCGTCCCATCAAATGCATTTAAACTTCGACAACAAATACAGGCTGTGACATCCTTTGGAAGGTCAAATGCTGTTCTTTCAAACTTCTGCAGCAGGTAAAGCAACACACTTGATTTTTATATGACATTTCCAAAGAACAGGAACTTTAAAAATAAACCTATAAATTAATATTAAAATACCCAGCAGTAAAGACATCCATAGGGATCATTTTTCAGCCACATTTCCTAAAGCACTGGATTCACTCATCTATATTTTATTAACTGAAAATAATTTAGTTTGAAACAGTCAAGTTCATTAAAAAGCTGATTTAGAATTCAATAAACCAAGATTTCAGAATTCTTAATAAAACTAGGAAAGCTTGACTTTGAATTTCCAAGTACCAAAAACATAAAAAGTTTATTATGCTTTCCTCTAAGTTTTTTGCTGAGGAATTAAAAGACTTGCAAAGTTGTATATGCACTAACTGCTTGACACAAACCAATTCAGTATGATTGAAGAGATATTCTGTGGGGGTTTGCATTAAAAATGCAAATAAGATGAAAAAGGTGTGCAAAGAAGATTAAATGATGACCAAGTGATTTTTTTTCCAAGTATGTACTTGACAATCTAGCAAACTCAATTATTCCTCCCAATCCACATTTCATACTTATATACACATAAAACCCATTGTCTAGTGCCCTCAACGGTTTTCAAAGCTCTTATTTACAGATTTTCAAGTTGACAGTAATGTAGCCATAACTTTTGTTGGACTTCAGTTCATTAGTCTGTTCCTCCCTATGGTAATTTCATTATGTCTTCAACCTGCATTCTAAATCCCATTGCTACAATTAGTAGTGAAATTTAAAGCTACCAGATTGTAAAGTTATGCTACCTACTACCTACTACCCAAGGGTAATTTAACCATTAATTACTGTAGCACCAGCTAACATTCCTCCCATCTAGTGAACAAGTTCCTTAGAGCTCATAAACTTTCCTATATCCCTGGGTGAGTACTTTGTTGATCTGAGTCTGAATGTCCACACTAATCTCACAATCAATAACAGGCCTTAAATGCACCTTTTAAATTACCAACTAATTTCAATGGAAATAAAATAAGAATGGGAGAGCTGGAATACAAAAACCACTACAGAAAACTGTCATAGAGAGCAGGACCTCTGTGATTCTGGTTTTACTTGGATGCATTTGTCCATGGATGAAAAGCCTGAAGGGGCCATATACTGAATAAACACAAACATAAATTCTGCTGTTGAATTCAGTGGGACTATACTCACAGAGCATAACTCTTTGAGAATTGGATCTTTCAGCAGTCAAAGGTAGGGAAAATAATAGGAAGGCCACTTGTTCACTGTTCTGATGTCACTGTTCATTGTCAATACACACATAAAGCTTGGAGAGTGGGGAGTTCAGAGGTGCTGGGGACTTGGGTTTAAGTTCTTTGTCATCTTGTAGGGTTCACAGTCCCACCTGATCCACCTCAACTCTTCAGTTTCTAGAAAGAAAGTCTAGGAACAGGAATCAGAAAACCCAGTGTCAGGCTGATTAAGAGGAAGTGATGACTGAGGGTTTTGTATCTCTTGAGTACCTAAATCAGGACAATAATCAGTAGCAGCTGTTTCTATAAAGAAATGTAGGCTTTTTTTCTAGACAGTAAAGTACTTCTTGAACAAAGACCCTAGCCCATAGCTCAGGCTTGTTTTGCTTCTAAGAAATTCTTTCCTGAAGCATCTTTTCTTTTAAAGGATTTCCTCTGTGTGTGGATAGATATGGATGTGTATTTATATACATATATATATGTATATATATACATATATATATATGTAAAATTTTGTCAGTTTTGTTTTGTTTGAATACCTGCCATTCCATTAGTGACTTTTTGAACTACCATACAGGGCACTTGGTTCTTACTTTCTCTACTTCTCTTTCTTTTTCTACACCTTCTTACACCTTCTTTTTTTTTTTTTTTTAATCCTCAGAACCTAGCATGGCAGCTGCAGAGCCAGCAGAAGCATATAATGCATTGTGAAGATGTTGATGATGCTGCAGCAAACATGCTACTAAACTCGTAGAAGACCTAAAGCCTAGAGACTTGTGATCTTTCCAGTGTTTCTGTGACAGTAGAATTACACTTATTTTATTTGAGTTGTTTTCTTTCCTTTTTGATAGAAACAAAATTTTGCAATTGTTTCGATGTAATGCATTTCTTCTACCAAATTCCCCTTTACCTACATCTTTCTTTCTTCCTTCCCTCTATTGTATGCATTATACATAGTATAATTAAAACCCAAAATTATCCATAGATTGATTATCCACTATAGATTATGGATGTTTCATAGTTTGTACTAACAGGTCTTTGTTTCATACAAAGGAAAAAAAATTCAGGAGATAGTAATGAGGACACTTTCTCCTAAACATACAAGATAGGTGTTTGATGGAAAAAAAAAAAAAAAAAAAAAGAAGGTGAAAATGTTCTTCAGGTAGTGGAATATGAAAAACAAGGTTATGCTCTCCAGGTACCTGAGCCCAAGATGCTCCTTCTCTATTAAGCAACTGAAGCTATTCTTAATTGCCAAAGAAGAACTAAAGCATCTAAAGATACAAGAAAGATGCAAAAGGGCATAATTTATTTACAGTAGAAGAAGAGAAGACTACTAAGCACCTAAGTTACACTACACAGAACTCACACACTACCACAAAACATTTAATTTTTCATAAAACAATTCACTGCCTGGTGTTTTATTAATTTTTTTTTATTTTCTCTAAAATTGGAGGCTCATGTACAAGGCCATTCATCAAGTAATTCTGTATTTTGTCACTTGAGATAATTTTATTTTTCATTCTGCCCCATTAGTGTAGTTTTCTGTTTGACTGTATTAGCATTGACATTTTCTCTGTAAAGATTTTTTCTTCTTCTTTTAGAACTTGATTGGGAAAGTTTCATGAAGTTTATGCAACTTTTATCTCAAGGAATATGTTCTGATTTATATTGTGCTTATTCTGTTGCTGACATTTGGTGACATTTTCTCTTTTGCTGACAGCTTTGTACTTCATTAAAAAGTAGGCTACTCAAGTGAAGGTGATTAATTTTTTGTCCAGCCTTTATCATATCCAGCGCATAAAGTACTCTTCTTACTTCGTTCCTGCATTAGCTTTCCCCTCTGATTGCTTCTTTTCTGCACTGTGCTTTTCTTTATGCTCCCTTTGTGAAGTACTTTCTCTTTTGTCAGCAGTTGAATCTCTCATTACTAATTTCTTTTAAAAGTTCAGCACTATAGCAGAACATTTTGTAGCTATTTACTTTGAAGCTGTAGGCAAGCAAAGCTTGTAACAGTATGATTTGCAAGTTCCTGTCATAAAAGGTCAAACACCCAGCCTTTCAGCCTTTGTGTTTCTCTTATTAGCATGCCAGAACTGTGATTACTAATCCTTAAAAAATTCTTAGTGCACTGACTAAAATCCAAGATATCTTTTATTCTAATACCTGCCGTAAAGGTGAACTAGAAGAACAGACTCCTATGCCCAAATGGATGTGAGTAGACCTGCAGCTTCACTGCTAATGGCAGGAAATACAAAATACTACCAGAGAGCATTCAGGCAGAGATAAATTACCTATCTCACAGTCATCAGAGATTAAACACCTTCCAAGCTGCAAACAGCATTGTCTTACAACTGCAGGATCATTAACAACTGATGTTTATAGCAGAATTTTTAAAAGATGTTAAAGTCTGAGAATTAGACAATAAAAGTAATTGGTTAATTGCATCTCAGTTATTTAAAATTAGAAGCCTTAAGGCTAAATTTTCCAGCAGTGATATACTTTTTCTTCTTAACCAATGCTAGATTTCAGAATTCTTTTGGTGGGGAGAGGGAAGATGGCAATTTAAATCATCAGTGCTAAGGAAGAAAAGTGCTAAGGAAGAAAAGACTTAGCAATACAGCTGGTATTCTAGACCATGTTTTTTAATTTTTAACCAATGCTATTGCAGTTTCAACTTTCAAACTCAATTCAGAGTAAGTGGTCTCCTGTGATGTACATCAGAGAGAAACCAAAAAAAAAAATGGAAAGTAACTGGATTTCCTATATGATTAAAATTTTACAAAATTTTCCAGTCCTTGGCAAGGTGGAAAGTATCCAGGTGGGGCTGTAGAGAGTCTCTGTGGGAGGAGCCAGGGGTTGCTCTGTGCCAGACACAATCAGGTGCAATCACCTCCAATGGACCCACCACAGGACACAAGTGAACACATCAGCCAAGTTTATGACATCTCCATGAAAACATATTTTAAAATATTCATAAAATGCCAGACAGCGAGAGGAGGAGGGGGAAAAGGAGTCAGAAACGAGAGAGAAAACTGACATCAGAGAAGGAGGAGCTCCATGGAAGAACTGCTATCTCCCCTGCAGCTTGTGAGGGGTCCACATGCAGCACAGAAGTGCCAGGAGGAAGGAGCAGTACACAGGAAGCAAAGAAACTGCCATGTGCTGATGTAAACTCCTGCACCACTTGGAGCAGAGTTAGAAGAGCCAGAAATGAAAGAATGTTGTAGAGCATTGGAAGGGGGGTCAGGGGAGACTTGGGGAGAAAGGTGCAACTTTAACAGTTTTCTTTCTGTTTTCCACTCCCCAAATTAATAAATGCCTATTTTAATTAGGAGTGGTTGCATTGTCTTTTCCCAGTTAAGCTTGCCTTGCTTGTGACAGTAACTGATAAGCAATCTCCCTGCCTTCATCATTACCCGTGAACATTCTCCCTGCTGTTCTTCCTATTTTCTCTCCTCTACCCTGTTGAGGAGAGGGAGTAAGCAATAGGCCAAGCAGATGTTTGACAACCCACCACAATGTGGAGCAAGAAACTCCAAATGCACCCAAAAGCATGATTCAAATATTGGGCTTATCGAAAAAGTGAAACAAAATGAGCCATTTGTATTTCTCAAATATAGTTTTCCAGTATTTATGTGTGCACGTGCACTTTCACATGCAGGCTCCCCTCACCCATGGATCTGATAATCATTTCTAAATAAAGACTTGAATCTTCATTTGAGCAATCAACAATCCCTTTTTTCTAAACACAACCAGAATGCTTCAATTTCCTTAAAGTACTAAACAGTAGTTACAGAGCATCTTTCCATGCTTATGATCTTTCCATGCTTATCATTTTACAGCTCAGAAAATGAGGATAAAAACTGTAACATTTCAGGGTTTATCCATTTTGTGGAATACTACAGTCCTAACCTAGTGTAACTAAATTTAAAACTGTGCATGTCTGTGTGTCTCCTAGTGTGGATTTATAGGCCTAATAGGCTATGAAAACAGATTAAGAAATTGAGTATGCTGCTCAATATTTGGTCTCTGGTTTTTATTTCTGTTGCTTGTTTGCTTAAATAGTTTCCTGAATTTGAATAATTTTTATGTGTTTACATATTTAGGGTTATTTTTTTTCTGTGCTTTCTCAGTTTCTGGAATGCTAATAGCTCTGAAAATGGCAGCACCCATGTGCCTTGTGCTTCTCTCTGTAGCACCAGTGTTAATACTGCATGTCTGTCAGCATCAAAATAAATCCCACCATAGGCTTGTTCAATCAGATATTGACACAGACAACTGACACTGAAAACAACATGCAGCTTGGTTTTGACTTAAACAATCATTTCCAATAGAATGGACATTTTCTTACTTGTGTAAGCTCTCCTTTTGAGTAATAGCTTACCTTCTGTGAAGTCTCTGACAACTGAAGAAGATACAGGCACCAATCTCACTCTCCTCTGTTGGTTATCACCATTTCTGGAATATATAAAAGAAAATTTCTCTGTGACATTGCTGAATATCTTTCTTACTCCAGCAAAGTGGAAGGAGGTGTTGAAGACCTATATTTTGGGCCTTCTAGCAATGAAGACACATGGCCATCCAACAGGACACTGAAACCATCAGGAAAAAAAATCTATCAGAGGTTCTGTTTCTACCATTTCATGACAAGGCTAAGAGACTATTGGCCAAGATTTTCCCATCCATTGACATTCCATTGACAATTTAACAATCCTCTGCTGTGGGACAAGGTCAGCTATTGATGATCTGTCCCTATGATTTGTCCCTTAACAAATATCCTATATGTCCCAATATCCTATTACATCACATGACAAATGTCCCTGTATAAAATTTTTGCAATGGGCATAATTAACACATTCAGTCATTAACACACCCATGGCTTCAGTCATGCTCCCTAACATCTACTTGCTGCTCAACCCTGTCAGCAAGAGAAGGGGCTGGCAATATAAGGCCAGTGCTTTCCCCCACACTAAACCCACTATAAACCCAGTGCTTTCCTCCACACTAACATTTCTCTGTATCTTCATGTACATTATTCCTGCTCTGAAGATGAACTCTGAAATAAGTCTGTTCTGTTGTTTGCTAGTTTGGGGACAAATTTCATCCATGATCTGTGATCCCATGAAGGTCAAAGACCCCAGACATATCATGAACTGTCCAATGTTAGTGAAAAAAAAAAATAACTGCAGTTAAAAGGGACTTTGTAGAGATAGCGTGAGAATAAATTGATGGCTGGAACATGCAATTGCTTTAGACTCTCTTTAGCTTTAAATTTGTTTCTGTTTTCTCATGGGAAGCACAAATTATATCTCTGGCTACCATTTAAGTGATATTTTGCAGATCTTATAAAGTTATATAAAAACTCATAAAGTACACTTTTGGAACTCCAAGAAATTGCATTCTCTCACCATAAATCATGATTTATAACTTTTCCCATTAAACCTTAAGGTTTCCACAACAGCTGTCTGGTTTTAATTGCACAGCCTTTTCCAAATTAAAGCATTAAAACTTGCTTGTTTTCTACTAATGTATGTTTAAACTGATCTTTATCTTATTATTTCTGTAATATTGAGTAAAAGTAATCATACTGAAGAAATATCCAATATTTACATATTTATTATGCCAAGGGTCATTATAGCTACAATTAATCACAAGAATTTTCATTTTATGGTACTGCTTTCATTCTGTTAGAATTGAATTGCCACAGGTAGTGGAATTAAAAAAGAAAATTGAACAGAATTAATTTTTGTGATAATTCCAAAAAAACTGTGTTAGGCTGGATGGTATTTTAATTGTTTGGAAATATAGAATTGAATCTTTCCAAAGTAAGCAAAATTCTTTTAAGCCAGAAGTTGGTAGCTCTAAAGGGTAATATGTTTAAATCTTGTCTTGATTTACACTCTGAGTGTATTTATATAACTGCAATCTGAGAAATATCCTGGTAACATCAGTTACATTAATAGGGTTAAATGAGCTAAAAAAAGTCAGATTCACATCTTAGAATCAGCATAAATTTGGTTCCAGTGTTTCTAAACTTTGGAGCTTTATTAAGAAGACATAAAACACAACCCTCTGCTACATCATCTACAGAATAATATTTCTTAGTCTAGAGCCTCAACAGATTTATTTTACTTCTGGGGCACACAAGAACATATTTCAATTCATGTCTAAAATTGTACACTGTCCTTAATTAAAAACATTGAATTTGCATGTGTCACCTCTACCTTATTCTTGTTCCTCATTAGTAATACAAATTAACTGTATCACTCTGAATTAACTGTATCACTCTGATCAAATATGCCAGCCATCCAAAATGACCACATGCATCTGACTTTTTTTTCTGGGGGCGGGGTGGGGGGAGGTGGTGGTCATTTTTTTCTTGACCACCAAATAGCAAGTGAAGCAACAGTATATTAGAATAAATCTTATGCAAGGAATTTATTCACAAGTTATTTTACTAACTGGGCATCTCATGGGCCAGCTAGCATAACTGTGCTTAAGTAAGGGAACAGTGTAGTATAAGAATATGCTTGAGATCATACAAGACAATGGTTTGCTCTGTTTTTTGTAGGCTGCAGCGCTGCTGGGTTAAGACCATACTGTTCTCCACTCCTTGTCACTCTTTCCTTCTCATCAACACCCCCTCAGATCAGCACTCAGCACTAGCATAAGGTAATAGTAGGAGTGTTTTCTAACCCAGATAATTTTACAGAAGGAAATTAGTAGGAGTGGGTGTGCTCCTAGTAAGTGGTGATAACTCTCACAGGTGATGATAACTCTCACAGATTATGATGTCATAGAAGAAGCTATGAAGCAACTTCTTAACCAGCTGAGCTGCATCTGACTGCAAACTCAGAAATATTGTGAGTCAGCTATTTTGAGAATAGCTGTCAGATGCAACTTGAGATTGCAAAGGGTCGCATATGTTCATTAGAGATAATACATAACTGTCCCATTGGA
Source organism: Molothrus ater (assembly GCF_012460135.2). Classification (NCBI taxonomy): domain Eukaryota; kingdom Metazoa; phylum Chordata; class Aves; order Passeriformes; family Icteridae; genus Molothrus; species Molothrus ater. The sequence continues at coordinate 63,815 of NW_023416508.1, read as the reverse complement.
TAATGCAGTTATCTTTCTTTTTAATTATTCATTTGTTGGACAGTCATTATTAAATTAACTTAGCTTTTTTTGTTTTCAAACAGTTACATGGTCAGTCCTGGGAGTTTCATATATATTTTCTGAATATTCATACTTCAAACATGAAAAGAGTATCCATTTCTAAAGGATTAATATTAATAAAGTATTTTATTATATAAGTGTCAATGTTAGATGGTTTGTCTCTAACTAAACAGTGATTTATAACCAGAAAGGCTTTAAGTTTTGGGATTTTTTCACTTTGACCCTCAGTCATTAACAGTTCTAGTGCTATATGATACAGATGCTGTAAGTTGTATAATTTTGTTTGTATTTCAGTCTAGACAAATGGCTGGAAAATGAAACAGCTGTATTTTTTCTGAAAGCCTGGAGGCACTGTTTCTTAGATAGCAAAAATTCTTATGATGGACAGGTTCAGATTTTAGGGACAGTCCTACAAACTGTTGCAGCAACAAATGTGCTTGGATTCACCTACAGACCACTTAATATCAAAGAATATAAAGCCATTAGAATTACTTTGCAACATAATGAGAGTTTTCAACTTCCTCTCAGTGTAAGCACTACTTGTGAACAATTTATTAAATCAGAAAATGTTTCAAAGAAATCAAAAGTAATTTGAGATCAACAGGAAATATTTTACACATTACGATCTCAAAGATTTTATGAATTATTAGAGTGCTTGAAAAAGGATGTGCACTCACTCTTTCTATTCTAGAAAGATCTTGAAGCCAGAACGCCAATGATTCCCTGGGCTGCATCCAAAGCAGCATGGGCAGCAGGGGAGGGAGGTAGGGGATTCTGCCCCTCTGCTCTGCTCTGGTGAGGCTCCACCTGCAATGTTGCATCCAGCTCTGGGGCTTCCAGCACAGAAGAACATGGGAGTGTTGGAGCAAGTCCAGAGCAGGAACATCAAGATTAGAGGGATGGAGCACCTTTCCCATGAGGAAAGGCTGAGAGAGAAGACAAAGTTCCAGGAAGCCCTTATTGTAGCCTTACAGCATCTAAAGGGGGCTCATAAAAGAGATGGGTAGAAACATTTCAGCAGACTCTGTTTCAAAGGTTAATTGTTTTAAACTAAAGCAAGGTAGATTCAGGCTACCTGTAAGGAAAAAATTTTTACAATGAGGGTGGTGAAGCACTGGCACAGGTTCCCAGATAGGTGATAGATACCTTCACCCTAGGAACATTTAGTCAGACTGGATAGGGTTCTGAGCAACCAGATCTAGTTGAAGATGTCCCTGCTCATTGCAGGGGGGTTATTTTAGATAAACTTTAAAGGTCGCTTTCAACCCAAACTTTTCTATGATCTATCCAATTTGCTATTGGATTAAATAAAAATATCTCCTCTGAGGTCAGTTGCTGATGAGACAGCACAGACCTAAGCATTTTGATCTTAATGTTACTTTTCTTCAAGTCTAAGTATGAAGAATTTGGATGCTATAGAAATGTCATTTTGAGAAATTTTTGAATTACATACAATAGGACTGGAAGGGATTATAACCTTTATGGGAAAAACAGGTTAATGAGAAACTACAGAGCAAATTATAGAAAAACTACAGAAGAGTAAAGTCTTTTTTTATGCAATGAAAAGCAACTGTGATGAAAGAAATCTATCTCTAGTAGAAATTTAATGAGAAAAACAGTGGCACTAATACTTTGTTAAAGCTATAACTGCATGGTGTAATGACCGCTGGGTAAAGTACTGCATTTTAAATTGAATGGGCTGGTTAAGATCCACATGGTATAGGAATTGTTATACAGTGTAAGAGGAAAAGTGGGAATTTCAGAATACCAAAACCAGTGAAACTTGGGCTGTAAAAGAGGAAACAATACAGAAGTTAAAATAGATTCATAAACATATTATTGCTGAGGCTATCTAGATTACATATTGATGGAGTAGCATAATGACTTAAAATTCTGGCTTTTACTGAGAAAATATATGAAATAATATAAAATTCCATCTGCCTAACTAGAATGAGCATTCTCCAAGAATCATCCTTGATTTTCAATATTGCTTGGGCATTTTCAACTGTAAGCCTTATGTGCTTTAAAGATGGAACTTTAAAATTATTTTCTCCTGAAACAGCCCTCAATCCTCAAATTAATGTAAAGATCAGCAAGTTCAAGACATGCAATTGGACATTTGGGGTGATTAAAAGGACAGTTGCTGATGTTCAATAATTACATATACTTCCTGAATTGCATTTGTGTAGGCCGTTTGTGAAGTTACCCAAACTGTTTAAGCACCTTTCTTTAATGAACCTTCCAATTTGTGCAAGCACAAGTTTTTCACAACTAAATAAAAAGAACAGAACATTTGGATCTGCATGGGAACAGATGAAAGAGGAATCTGGAAGGGTAATGCTTGGCATAGTTACAAACCTATGGATGATAAAGCTGCAGTGGCGAGGATATCATGAGATACAGCCAACTGACAAAGCAATGGAATAAGACATAAAATTTTATGTTATCAACAAAAAGACAGCATATGAGAACATGAGGAGGGCATAAAACAAAGAATGGGAAAAAAAGTTAAGGCCTCAGTGCTTTGTAAGAGTAGTAGATATACATTTTTTCTACCTGAATAAAATGTCACAGTAGATCATGAGGTCCTGAATACTGTGTTGGATTCTACACAAGCTCACAAAACTGTCATCAGAAAAATTTCCCTCACACATACACAGAGTATTTGCAACATATTTAGTAGTGATTGCAAATAAAACATCAGCAAAAATACAGAACCTGAGTTCACAGGTGTAAGACAGAAAAGAAAGTATAGAAAATGATTTAACCATTTTACTTACTGGAATTACATATACAAACTTGAACAGCAGAAGAGATTACTTTTATCTAAAATCTGCTCTGCAGACAGAAGTAGATCTTTCTCTTTTCATTGTTATTTTAATTTTATACTTCGATCTCTACATATAGCATGCATGCACCCTTAAGCCATCTGTTGTGTGCTTGTCTTTTAAGTACTAATTCAAACCAATGTAAAATGCTGGTCAAGAGGAGCCCTCTGTATCATTACTTCCACCATAATATTAATTCTCATGTGTATATTTGTATATGAACATGTATCTTGTGGTTGATAGGCCAGAAAATGACCAGAAATAATTTATTATAGAAGTAGTTATTAGATATCAAAAATGATGGATAACAAATATTAAAATACTAATGAATAACTAAGGGTCAGTTGTAGACTGGCCTTGTATAAGATCAACAACTTTGGAAGAAAATAATATTCAACATTTAGTAAATGAAAAATTCTATTTCAAGCAACAAAATAATTCATACAAAGTAACCCGTTTATGAATAGAACTTACTAAATAAAATACTTTTAAATGATCATTTAACTTACTCTTATTCGATTGTCTTCTTGGATTTCATATTTGGAAATGCCATCTAATGAAGTTTTATCATTACCACTTTGTGGTGATTGAACACCATAATCCTCATATTTGTGCAGATCCCTAGCGCTCCCCACTTCTATTAAAAGCAGGGTTCTAATGAACCTCATGAGGTGTCACTAGGTAATTACCACTTACAGTCTGAAATGAAGCTCAGTTCCAAGCCATTTGCATTTATGTGCTAAAACTAAATTATTAATGTGGATTTTTACACATTTTTAGGTTTAATTTTTCAGTCTAATGAAACCATAAATTTCAAGCTTTCAAAAATATTCCTATCTCTTATTTAATTCAATATGTAATTGATAACATGCTTTTGCTACAGATGGAGAGGCCTTTTCAAATTTGAATTAATTTGGTGTTTTGCTGAGTTAGTAGATTAAGTGCTACAGATTGCCTGATGTTCACTACATTAAATCTTAGCTTTCAAATCAATGGAATGAAATTTTGGAAATTCACAAGGTCAAAAATATTTTTTGCAAAGGTGATAGCTGTATTTTCTGCCCTTATTGAATGACTTCCACAAAGTGGTAACAGCTGGGAACAGTCAAAGGCAAAATTCCACCGCACAAAAGTGAATAAACTCCAAGTTCATGTGCATATTCATCTTATACAATGTACTCAGGAATAATAATACACCATTTTAAAGAAGTGGATATGTTATGTTTAGCTAGCGGTACAAACACCCCAAGCAGAAAGTTTACTACAGATTTATCCTTAAAATTCAAGTCAATGTACCAAGTTGTGAACGCCAGAATGACACACTGTCTTCAGTAAGAGACTTCTGGGAGGAAATAAAAGAATTCCAAACAAAACAAACTTTACAAATAGCCACACATGTAATTTTAATTTTTTTAAGTCCAGTACCATTTCCTCAAATCTTGCATAAGTAGATCTGTCACTCATATAGCTCTCAGTGAAATTAATGACTACCAAGATGGAGTAAAAAATGCCAAACACCGACAATCCCACACTCTTTCTACAGCAATATTCAGCACTGTTGATGAATGCTATTTTCTCTGCCTTATATGAGTATTCCTTTAGTCTTCTGTTCCTCTGAGCTAGGAAGGGTAAGCATATGCCATTACCTTGGCTATCTCAGCTTTCTCCACCAGTTTCTACCAACATGTTTCTTTGAGCATGATGAGAGATACAAAAGTGTTTACTGCTTCATAGTGTCACTCATAAATACCTGCCTCTCCAGTACACCTACTACTACACACTGTGTATATTTTAGGGCTATTTTATCTATCACTATTCAGAGATCAACTCACAAATCTTTATACTCATGTGTTATAGTATTTACTTTACAAAGCAATTGCTTGATATTCAGTAGTGTCATATTTTGCCTTTGATGGAAGAGAGGAGCCATCAGTGAGAAAATATTAAAGGATTAATTGCTATACCCAGTTAGAAAATCTACAAAGAAAAAGTGTCTCAAAAATACTCATAGTTATAATTGTAGTTAAAAAAAATTGCCATTGATTACAGCTAAAATATACAAATCCCTTGGTTCAAATTTTCTAGTCATAGGGTTATGAAACTCGGGGTAATACCTCATTTTTGCTCCATAATATCTGTGACAAGCTATAATGCATCACTGACAATCTAGCGACTCATGAAATGAAAACTCCTTCCTCTTTACATCAATGCAGACATTCCCTGGGGATTCTTCACAAAACACCTGTCCAGTTGTACAGCATGCAAAACATGAGACATTTGCTATATTATGAAATTCTCTTATTTCTTTTTTTTCCCTTTTTTTCAGAAGCACTAGCCTTAGAGAAATTTCAGTATCTATTTCATAATCTGTCACCAGAATTTAAGTATTCTCTCAGTGGTTGGAAACAGCAGACGGATAACCTCAGCACTGATGTTCTCTACAGCTCAGTGAAAGACATGCAGCATGACACATAATTCAAAAAGGTTGCTTTGCATTTATTTCACCAACCTCTCCAGATTCTCTTCAAAAAAAAACCTCTTTTACCTTTGGCAGAGGTATACTTCTGAAGCACAGATCACACATATAAAACTAAAAGCACACTAGCTGATCCTAACCCAGAGAACTCAGAGACCTACTTGGCTTCCTATAAGCAGATGGAAAGAAATTAGCCACCTGCTGAGAATAATCCTAATGCACTAGCTGTGAGGAGAAAGGAAGGAAAGCAGGCTGGAGCAAACCAAAGGAGAATCATAAACCTATGCATGTATCTAACTTCCTACCCTGCCTTAAAGTGTGGTGCCTCTGTTCACTTTGAATGAAATCACTGCTCCATGCTGAGTCTCTGCTGAATTTCTTCTGACTGAGAAGATGCTGCAGCACAGTACCCTGCAGCTCCAGCAGTCACACCCAGTAGGTGGGACCATACCACAGCTGCACCACTCACAGATTGTGTGGCACCTGCTGGTGCATCTATCTCATTTGGAAAATACTTATTAGATTTGGTTTCTCAAGATACTGCAGCTTACTCTGGGTAAACTTTGGATAGTTGATGGGTCTCCTTCTTCAGAGGGGAGCAGTTTTGGACTTGCATGCAGAGTTCGTGCACACTCCAGGTCAGAAAGAGTTACCTCACAAATGGAAGCATCAACTGAGCAATGTTTATTTTAGGAGGTTAGCACATGCATAAACTCCTTTAGATGTTTTGGTCCCTTGCCAGGTTCTGTGCTGTCCAGAGGAGCTGAAGTGTTGTACAGTTGAACAATCTAGTTCACAATATATGCACTGCATCAATTGTATCCTACGCATGCTGACCAACTCATTAAAAAATAGAAAGAGCTAATTAAAGTTTCTGCCCACTTTTCATTTCTAGGGAATGTTCCTTCAACAATGCTTGAATAACTGACTGAATTGAGAGCAGTTTTAGTTCTGAAAACTATAGAGATGGAATGATTGCAAATAAATTATATTAGACACTACTGTTTTGATCCACCTCAAGAGCCCTTGCATTGTTTCACAGCCCTGGGAAATAGTTGAGAATTCATTCTTCAGTGCAATGGGACTACTCTTCATAATTGTGACACTACTTGGCCCAGAGGGATAAATTTCTGGTAAAAACATTATTTCACTGAAAACTAAAATTTATGTTTCTTTGAAACAGAAAGAAGTTTCAGCGTATTTATACCATGACAATCTGTCTCTGAGCTACCTATATTCCATGGACAGTAAATTAAAATATTGGAATTTAGTTAAAGACAGATAAATTTCTCTTCTACATTTATAATAATGCCCAGTATGGAAGACGATCAATAATGTAAAGGGAATTACATTAGCCACCACACAGAGACATATTTGAACACTTCCAATAATCTGTTTCATTGCACAAAGCACAAAACCATTCTCTTCCCAAAGCAAGAGCTGCTACCTCAAATTTGTGGTGAGAAATATCCCTACACCAACAATAATAATCAAAGCAAAGCTGTAATTTGGGTTAGGATTTGGGTGAGTAATTATATGTAGATTTAAAATTATGTGACAACTTCCATACTCTAAGGAAATCCAACTTTGGGTTTCAATTAATAGAATTATAGGCTTAAACATCATATTTTATAAAGGACTTCATTGATTTTTTTTGACATAACTGAAAACTTGTTCTTGTAAAGACCTTAAGGATAAGTAAAATGCTGATAGGACTGAGAAGAGCAACACTTAAGATGCTACACTTTCCAGAGTTTAAAACATGTCATTTTTAAATGTATTAAATAATCTTCAGTTTAAAAAAACTACTGAAATTTTGTCTGCTATACGCAAACACAAATTCATTTGGACTTTTTGGGAAAAAATACTAATTAACATATTTTTCAGAATTCTCTACAGAAGAAAAAGCTATGCTTTGTCCAGGAAGGGGCCATGATTCTTGTAAGTATGCAACCCATGTTGTAACTAGGAAAAGGCAAAAGACTTGTTATTGGTATGAGTTAGAAATATAATGATATTCAGTTTTCTCTTTTTTGTAACTATGGAAGCCTCTTATAAAATACATTGATTCACAGGACAGACAGTAGCTATCACAGGAATTTTTATCACCTAAATAATTATTCTTTTATACATTACAGAAATCCTCACTTGTAACATTATCTTAGAGAAAATATAAGTTTAAAAAATTCAAGAGTCATGAGATTATGCTACAAAAGCTCCGCTGAAGGAGTGCCACTAACTAGTTTGGAAGGGGGAAATGGAAATTACCTGGCTTGCCAGTGATGAGCGAGGGGATGTTGTGCCTAAACTTGAGGGAATGATCAATAATGGGATCCTTTAATCATCCTCAGAAGGTGTTGTGGCTGCAAAGAACCACCTGAAATGTTTCTACACTAATGAAGGCAGAGTGAGGAACAGAAAATACAAACTTTGGCCCAGTGCCAGATATTTGATATCCCTGCATAAGAGAAACCTGGTGAGTGAGTCCTGTGATCAGAGTTCCATACTGGACTGTTCTGGAGGGATACACAGTACAGAATATGGGGAGGCATGGCACTGTGTGTAATGGAAGGCACAGGAGCTCACAGCAGGCATTGGCACAGCTGAGAGCCTCTGGGTAAGAATCAAGGGGCAAACAAATAATGTGGATTTCACAGTGGTTTCTACTACAGTTCTCCAATTTAGAATGATGACATCAATTATTTTTTGAGGAATCAGGAGACGCTTCCAAGTCAACTGCTCTTGCCCTTATGGAAGACTTCAGCTTGTCAGAAATCAACTGGGAGCATCACACAGCTGGTACAGCTTAGGCCAGAAGATTCCCAAAAAAACGGTCACATATGCAGTGTAATGTTTCTGCATCTTGTGGAAGCTTTTGATAACAGTGTTTCTGTAGCTCTCTGAAAATAACTCACCTTGTAGAAGCTAAATCATTCCTTTTGGTTGCTGCAGTACTGCTTTATCACCTTGAATAAGTGTTTTTCTGATCCTGTTCCTGCAAGTTACAGTGTTCCCATGAGCTTCTCTATGGATTTCTTGCTGTTATGGTGTAAGTTATTTTTCTAAATAGAAACTGAGAGACATTATTTATTTATTTTGGGTTTAGAAAAATCAAAACCATGTCTTAACTCTGCAGAGAAAGGCTAGCAAGGTGAATGGCCTAGAATACATGTAAAATAAGTACAATGACACCAAAAGCTTTTAAAGTGCTGTATAGGAAATTATAGTTCAGCATAAAAGACTTCAGATCCTACACTAAGATTTTTTTCCCTTAGGTTTGGATTATGTAAGATCAAACTCAGACAGTATATAAATATGTGGAAGTCAGTAATACTTTCAATAAAAATTTCACTTCCATTCTGGCTTGATGGGGTTTATTATCTCTAAGTATGAGCAGACGTTTACTATAGGTGGAAGCAGCCAGCTCAAATAACTTTTAATTTTGTTTTTCTTTTAAACTATCCTGTTTCTAATTAAAAAGTCTATTCTAATGTCCCTATAACAGAATTAAGATTCAAATTATTTAAGATTATATTATTATTATTATATTTTATTATATATATCTTATATTTATTTATTAAATATATTACATATATTTATATTTATTATATAATATATAATTTATTATTATTATTATTATTATTATTATTATTATTATTATTATTATTATTATTATTATTATTATTATTACTATTATTATTATATATTTCAGCTTTGGATACATTTCTGTGTCTCATTGTTCCTTATTTTGTTGCAACTATACAAACATCTGTACAGATATAGTTAAAATCAAAAGATTGTTATTTATAACAAATGAAGGTGTTGAGCTCAATATGCATCGATCTTAGATCTGTGAAATTTATAGCACTGCAATATATATAGTGATACCATAAACTGTTAATGTTTCAGGAACTTTAACAGCCCAATATTTGTCCACCTATTCATCAGCACAACCATTACAAAGTTATTTGCAAAACATTTCTTTGTAGCAAAAATCTTATTGGAGTACTCAAAACAGAAATGATGATTCCTCAGGAACCTTCTGTCTTTTCCAAACTGTAAAAGTTCTCACACCTATTGCATATTCAACTAAAATGCATGCACAGGCCTGCAACATGACATACATGCAAAGAAAAAACTTGATTTGAAGAGGGACACCATGTGAATTTTTTTAGAGGACCAACATTTACATTATTTTTTCCTAAGTTAGCATCAAATGATGTTTTCACATGACAAGACCAATATAGTAAACCATCTATGAATTTCAGTTTCAGAAGAGACAAATCTTTCTGTCAAAGGCAGAAATATTCATCATCTTTTACAGAGTCAAGGATGAGAAGATGTGCCAACTACTGCACATTTGCCTACTGAGCAGAAGTTTGCAATTTATAAACAACTATAAATAAATTCATTTGTTGTAAACAGTGTTTGCTGTATGCACCAAGCAGAAAAGTTCACAATGTTAAGGTCTATGAGCCACTAATTGAAACACTCACAGCTCTACTTTTGGGAAAAAAACAATCCCAAAAACAAATGGAAAATATTTATCTATCTACATATTGTTGTTGCCTAAAGAGCACTCCATCAAATGGACACTTGTCTCCAGTTATTACTAGCCCATTCCAGATTCATCCCTTTTAGAGCTTCTGTCATGTATTACATCAGACAAAGGCTGCTGTCTTCTTTTGATGAGAGTATGATAGAATGACAGAATCATACTGCAGTTTCTTTAAAAACTTCACCTTCTTGTTACTTTTTATCATTTTGGGAATAAAATCATACCCTCATATATGGAACTAAAAGTAGTGTAGATCATTTGATTTTTGTACTGCTCTGGTACTACTACAGTGGCTACAAAAGCATAAAAATATTTGTAAGGACACAGATATTGGAAAACGTGCTTTTGTGGGAAAGTGCATAAGGCAGAGAATATTGGTTTATTTGAGGGATTTCATAGAGAACTGCTGTGGATGATTTTATAAATCTGTCTCTAGGGATTTACTATCTTTATCCTCCTTTTGCTTCTACCGTCCACTTCAGAATAACCCTTTAAGGCTTCTAACTATCCAATTTCCATGACACTTTGCTCTCTCTTTTTCAGAAACATGATCTAGTACAGCTTAGAAGCAATCCTTCTGTTATTTGGGTTTGGGTAGAGAGCCTGGACATATTGCAAAATGAAACAAACAAAATATTGACTGAGTGTTGGCTTGGTTTTTTCCAATATTTTGAAAGGCAATTGAGAACAAACTGTACATCTTGGCACCTAGAGCAAGAAGCTGCAAACTCCTGTTTCATCCCCTGCTCCTCCCTAACTGGGAATGCTCTGTAAGTGCTTCCTAGAATACAGTACAGCATGTTTCTAAAAATAACCAAGAAAGGCACAGTAACAAAAGGCTTCACCCAAAACACTTGGAGTCAGTGAAAAGTCCCTCAGTAACTACAATTTTTGTACCACACCAAAAAAAGATCTATCTATACCAAACAATGAATTTGAATTTGTCTAGCTCCTAGCACAATTCCATTTGCAGTAACAATAGCTGAAATAAATACTTAAATATCTGGGGTGAAATTCAAAACATTTAAAAATTTTAATTCTAGCTATAATTAAAATTGTGTTATATGCTACTTTATAATTTAATAATGGTTAATATATATTTCTGTCACTGTAAAAGCCTTCAGATCATTTACTGCTTTTGAATAGAGGCTGTCCAATACAAAATGGCAGATAATCACTTGAGTATCATCTCATTAATTTGGTATCAATAACTGAACACAGGAAAAAGGCAGAGATGAGTGCAAACTCTGCCATGCAATAAGGAAAATAGAATTCTATTGTTTTCCATTTTAATATTTGATTTATCAGGTTTGCTGATTCCTTTTAATTTTGCCTTAAATAGTCAAGGAAATGTGATGATGAGCAGCACAATACAAAGTATCACTTTCTTTGTTATCAAAGGTTGCACAGGGGGCAGAGGGAACCAACCTCTCTCTAGTACTATTTGTTTAGTTTTAATTATATGTTATCGTGATACAGTATGGTAAAATACAACAGGTAAAGTCAATTTTTTCTGGGTTCTTTTATTTCTATTCCTTTTTCACCATTTATGTGTTTGTGCCAGGAAGAATACCTTCAAATCAGAACACAAACACAATATGTCATTGTCTTTCTTTTTTTTTCTTTTCATATTAATAATGTTTCTATTTTCTTATTTCTGCCTCCATTTGTTTAAGAAAAAATTGTTCTAGTTGAAATCGTAAAATGGCATTGCTACATCATTGGATTTTGAAGTCCACTTTTCTTGTTTAGTTTTAAAGTGTGTTTTTAAAATATCTATAAAATATCTCTCTTTTTTGTCTAGTTGTGCAGGCAGGTGACTGGGTAGCTCTAGTGCCTTTGCAGAAAGTCCACATTTTCTGAGTGACAGTGTCAGATTTATGCCTCTAGAGAAGTCAAATTGTATTTTAAGCTGGTGATTTTTCTCTATTGCCTGCATATAAATCAGAATAACATGAAATTCTTTTCCTAAAATACTGTGATTTAAGAATTTTAAAGTGTTATGGGCAGAAAAAGAGAGGAAAAACAAGAGCGAACTTTAAATTATTGAACAAATTGTACAAACCACATAGGGGGACTATTTTCCAAAGGGCAATCTTAGGTAGGCAGCAGACATTCAGCCATTCAGGCTGGGCCATACAGACAAAAAAATGTAACTTTCTAAAGAAAATTTAGCACTTGGGCATCATTTTCCTCTTGAAATATGCTTGTAATCCTCAATGGAAAATGAATACTTAGTCAATGACCTTTCCAAAATCTCCCACTGCAATATATGCTGCTTTTACTGTTCTGCTCATGCTATTAGGTGCAAAAATCTTCTGACCTAACAGCTTTCCTCTGGAAGTGCTGATTCAGCAAAACTGGAATCAGCTGATTTCCAGTTTTTGTGGCAATGCTGACTGACATCTTGCCAGCCACCAACCTCCTCGTGCTAGAAGAAGTCCCAAAACATGGAGCTCCTTGACTTCATGGACTCCCAACCACTTATATCATGATGTTTTGGGAAGACATGGCTTCCAGTGTTTCCCACCCTGTGCCAAGCAGGAGAAGCAGCAGGATGCTGCTGAAGAGCTGACCTGCCCACTCTCACAGCTCCCAGCCACACCTTTTGGCTCATCAGCTGCTCAGGCAGCAGCAGCCTGCAGAAGCAAACTCTGAACCCCGGGGCACAGGAAGCTGCCTTGTCAGAGGTTTTAATGCCCAGGTAGCAGCAGATATAGAAAGCCTGGAAAGCTTGATGCCAGTTTTGTGACAGCTTGTTTATGTGTGAGCTGCTGAGGGACCTGACTGGCTGCTTATCCACTGCCTGATAAAATGTAGATAGGAGATGTTTGGATGATCCACTCTTAAAACCAAACCTCATGTTTATATCTTACAAATGGTCTGCTCTAAAAGCTAAAAGCAAATCAGAAATTACAGATCTGTTTATATATATGCTTGCCTTGTGAATCAGTTTTATGAGACTAGAGCTATAAACTGTTACAACAGGTGAAAGTTTTGTGAGCAGTGAGAAATTCATTTCAGCCAGAAGAAACTTTTTAAGGATGACAATGCAATTACAAGTGCAGCGAGTCCTTGGAGAAGGTATTGGCTATGTCTGCAAGAGGCCATAGAGAACATGAAAAGCGTAAGTGTTCTCAGCCACAGCTGTGTCTGCACTATGGCTAGATGAAAAGTTTTGAATAAAAGCAGGACGAGTTTGACAGTCTTGAACAAAAGGAAAAGAGTGTGAGGACCCTGCTGTGCCTATTTTTGAAACCCACATTCCGCAGACAGGGTGCTCTTAGGTAGATACCTCAGCTGCAAGTGTTACTTTAAAGGTCAGTGTAACAAGACATTAGGCATTCAGGGCAAAGCTCTTCCGACAAGGATTAATTAACTGCGTTTCAGAGATGGTGACTGAGCGCCCTTTTAGCAGTAAATTCCAAACAAGTCAACTGTCAGTGTCTCAGAAAGAAATTCCAAAGCAAGTCCTAGGTGTCAGTTTGTTTTAGGTTCCCAGCTCCTGGGTTAATTGGTTCCTGGTGCTCTCAGGCAGCCTGGTAGCCTTGCAGCTTAGGGCACAAGCTATTGTCATTCACTGCAGGCATTTCCAAAAAACTAAAGAATTCCACATCAAGTGTTAAAATATCTGGAAACCCCCTGGTCTATGAGCTGACCTTTTGTTCAGATTTGTTATTTAAAAAACCAAAATAAGCAAAAGGCACCAACCAAAACACATACATCTTAGCAGTAAATATTTGCATTTTTCATTTAGCTCTATTGTCCATCGCTTCAGAAAGTTACATCAATACTCAAAGCAATATGTAGTTCACTCTTCATACTAGTGATAAATTCTTTAAAATTGAATCTTAGAGGGAAATCCAGAGTGTATAAATTCACAGAGCACATTTTACCAAGTTTCAGTGCTTACCTGTTGCAAAACAAGATAGTGATTAGACAAGGGACATCATCTACAGCCTCTGCCCCTAAATGGATACAACTTTGATAAAGAGCTTAGAATCATTCATTATTTGTCAGTGTAACTCAAGACCCCGTGGCCAACCACTCCTGGGGAGCCTAATCCAAAGCCACAGAGAGAACACACAATATTACCTCTTGCTTGGTTTTTCACAAAGCTTTTTTAGTGTGTAAGGAGCAGAAACCCACAGAGCCTTCACATAAAGGAAATAGAAGGAGATACAATTTGAGGAGCAGAGTGGGATATGATGAGACCTGAGCTTGGGAGCCATTCCACAGTCTGTAGAGGTATAACTGTGTAGCAAATATAAATTACTTGTCAAATTTGTGTTTAACATTTCTTAAAGGAACAACTCCTGGTGACAAGGATGTGCTCTTCCTCTCTCTCTCTATGTATGCATATACATAAGTAAAACCCTGCAAACTCTGGTGGAAGCTGGGACTTGAGAGCTGGTATTACTTTTATACTGAAGATACAGTGGTGGCTAATGTACAGCCTCTTTACATTTCATCAAAGATGGCAGATTAAAAATAAGAGCACAGCACCCTGATATTTAGGAAAGTGATACATAGCTACCCAAATCAACAGGATTAATCACACACACAGCTGTCTCTTCCCATTTTCAGTACACAAACAGTTCTTCTGCTCCATGTATCCCTATTTTGCTCAGCAGTGATTTGTTCAGAAAGATCCTGAACTGGCTATATAAATGCAGCCTATATATAGCCTGTAATAACAAAAAAGTGTAAACCCCAACATGAGTACACTAACTGCAAGTTTCATACAATTCAGTTAATAGTAAAATATATTTATGACAACATGATTTTGAGCAGGGTAAATGTTGTTGGATCTGCATACTTTGTATCTTTTCACTGTTTCTGAGATGTAGTCCACAAGCAAACAATCTGTTCCTTCCCCAGCATTTTGCACAGATTGCCATCCCTGCTCACTTTCTCCCCTGCATCCCATGTGACTGAATTAATACAGAAAATATGAGTTGGTTACCTTTTCTGACAATTCCAGTACTTGCTTCGGGCTTCTTCCACTTCTCTGGCAGTTGATAACCTCTGAGTCACAACTCTCTCACACTGTACTGCTTTTACATTCAATAACTTGGCATGAATGTCTTCCAGCATGTTTGCAAAGGTGTTTGGAAGCTCCAAATGTCTTTTAGTTAGAATTAGGAACGAAAAATTTCTGTTAAAGGAAAGATTTCTGAAAGTTACAACATTCATTTCTGTTCTCACAGACAAAGTCAGGTTACTTCAAAGTTTATCTTTGATGATGAGAAGAAGAAGAGAAAATTACACCTTAGGTTTGCTTACAGCTAATGGGTAAACTGTCAAACCACATCTTCAATGGATTGAGGAAGCTTAAGTGTGGTTGAATGGCCAACCACCTTTCCAGAAGTTCAATCCTCTCCTCAATCAATTAGACATTTTAATTCTGCGCAAGCTACAATCCTAATGAAATGGCATGATATTATATACAAAGATACTACATTTATAAAATATTTTTTAACAAAAATCATTCTTCAGAATACTGTTATAATACAGAATACAGCATGTGAATTCATAGCACAGCACTAAAAGAAATATCCTTGTAGTGGTCCTAAATTTCCTAGGGGCTCCTGCAGCTAAGGACTGAATTTGGATTATAAATTCAATTACTGCTTTAGAATTTGCTGTTAAGAACAACTAAATAAAAAAACCATTAACATTATAAAAGCTCAAAATGCATTGGTTTGTTCCACCAGAAATAAAGTACTCATAAGAGAGTGTTCTGCCTAAGGAAAAAGAACAGTGGCAACACAAAATTATTTTCAGCTGCAAGAGTATAGTAAATTTCAGTTTTATCGAAAACATCCAAATAATTCCCTTATTGTTCATCACCTTGTTAACTGAAAAAGTATTTCAATAGGATAGCAAAATAAACTGTTGTAATTGGTGAGTGCATTTTAGCACTCACAAAAACTGTAACACAAAGCGTGGCCTGCTTCGTAATATATAACATGGTTAGCTTCTTAACAGTGCCAAGACTCTAGGAAGACAGAAAGGTGAGTCTGATGTGATTTGACTTGGAAAGAAACATTTCAAGGGGTACAAATTCCACAGCCATCCTTGTGTCACACAGTAATTCTCTCTACATGATATTAAGAGATAATGGACTAGTCTTCTTTTACAGGGATATAAAAATAGTGCAAAGATAATAAGAGCCAGATATGTTGCAACTGATACACTACAGAATTAATCTTGAACCATATTGATGTTACAAGCCACTGGGATGTGTTTTCACTTTCAATTTATAGCTCCTTTTTAGAGTGCCACTTCTCTTAGATTAGTCCTTAAAAGCAGGGGAAGATTCTGGGTGTGTCTATTTTTCTTCGCACACTATTTTCTAAACTTCAATATATCCTCCAGAGTAAGCTAAAGTTCCAGGAGCTAAATCAAAAAATACTTGTGGACTTCACCTGATTAACCACAAAATCTCTTTATTTTCTCTCTGGTAATAACATCAGCCCAAAGTATCATGTGGCTCAAATAAGGAGAGAATGTTGCAACAGTATTTCATGCTCACATTTCTGTCTGGGAAATAGAAATGTGAATCTAGATTAGACATTTAATATTAATACTAAACATTTTTAACTTTAAAACTGGGTTGAAAAAAATCAAATGCAAAAGGGCTTTGATGAAATAAACCCAGAAAAATCAGAAAATACCCTGGGGGTCTTTGCAACCATGCTAAGTGGCTTTTCATAAGATTCATGGAAGCAGCAGTAGGAAACCAAATTTAAAGAGAGGGAAAACAAAGTAAATTTTTTTATGTATGTGGAAATTCTTGTGGGAATAAACATTCACAACTGGTTAACAGACAAAAAGAATGGAATGTCTATACAGATACATGCAAATGTCTCTCATGAAAGCAGACATTTAGAAACAGTTAAAAAAAAAAAAAAACCAAAAAAAATATTTTTCAGACTTGACACCATACTAAAGAATTTACTCATTCTCTCCTGGCCGTCCCTTTTGTGGCTCCAGAGAAGCCAATTCCAAAGAGGTCACTGGTTCCAACACAGCAAAAGTTGCTAGAATACACATTCTCTTGGTAAACCTCATTTTCCACTACACTAAAATTTTGATCAACATTGCTTAATCTTGTAATGTTTACATTACAGTGAAAGAAATCCCTTAATTTTTATTCAAAATTCTTCATTCATCTCCTAGATGCTGTACCATACAAGCATGTAGCTAAAAAATTGCATTCAATATAAAAATTACATCAATACAAAAATTATTCTGCTTACACATTTTCCCCTGTTCAGCCTAGCACAGAAATGCTGCTGAAGTCGTATCACATGAGACTTTTAACAGCCTTGTGCGTAAAGGCTGATGGCACTCCTGGTCTGGAATTGATACCAGATCCCAGAGAAAGGACAGCCTCCAACAGTCAGAGCAGAAGTTCCAGTCCCCTAAAACTCAAATAGTCATTGCAGTAGTTACACACCACCATCTTATGACATCAGGGTTTGGAGGAAAAGCAAATAGCTCATTCTGAAGCATATGCAGTGCTTTCACCTGCAGCATTTTCAGTGTATACCTACTTCAGTGACTACTAGGTTCTATTCCTTTTTTTAAAGGAGGCATCTTGCTTTTTAAAGGTGTTGTATGCTCATCCCAGCCTGGGTATAATCAGTCATTGCTGTGGAAGAATGGGACCAGCTGATGATAATAATTCTTTATTTCTAAATAGAATCAATTCCCACATTACCTACAGAAAGGCTTAAGGCTGTCATGAATCAAGAGTTAGTCCTCCTTTTACAGATTACAGTTCCCAGTAACAACATCTAGAAAGATTCAGTTTTGCAGGTGAGGACAAGTTTAAACTTGACAAATACATGCTATCCATAATAGACCATAGCAGAGGTTTTCAAATTATAACGTGAAAATAATAAAAAAGTAGTAGATAAAAATGTCCACAACTTAAAAAAAAAAAAAAACCAAAAAAAACAAAAAAAAAAAAACAGCAATTTAATATGACTATTTTAAAATCCTTACCTACCAGGAAGATTTTTTTTCCAGAGAAGATGAGATTAATTCAGGTTCACAACAATAAACTAGTATTTCTGTAACTTCCGACTCAAAATTATGAATTTACAAATGTAAGTAATATTACAAGTTTGGTGCCTGGATGGAATGATTATGGTTATCTAAAAGCACACCAACTCATCTTAAGAAATGTGGCACTAGTGGATATTTCATTTCTGAACCAAGAAGTCATTTCTTGTGAGTGAAGAATGTGAATATAATGAGAAAAAAAAATCAATAGTCAGCAAAATTATTTCAAAAAACTGAGTAAGTAACTTATATTTTTAAAAGTGTAATTCACATTGAAGGTTTTAACTGAATGGCAGAAGGTCAGCAGTTTTACTGTGGTTACTTATAGTATGTTGCTGGAAAGTCACTGATACCTATTATACTGGAGCAATGAAAAAGATACCTATATCTGTAGTTCTTACTATAATCTGTATTACTGCTTCTCAAAAGGCTTAGCTATTAAAATATATATATTTATAAAGAAATACCAGAAATGTGGTACCATTACATAATGCTTTGCAGTGTTTAAGAGAGTGTCAGCATTTACTTTATAAAGCTTGGCATTCAAAGGTTTATGTCTGAGCCATAAAAATCAGTCCATTGTATAACTTCACTTATTAATTCTCACTGCAGGAGTCTGTTCCCCCACCCCACTCTTTCTCCTTTGTTAAATAGCCAGATTTTCTTTCTCTGCTGAAGTTACAGATGTATATTTTTAGAAGTACTCATTTATGAGTGATTTTCTTCCAGGTAATTTCCCTTCATTATTACACAACAAGGCATTTTAGATATAATGCAATATTTTCATATAAATGTAAGATGATCTCTCAGCTTGCAAAGACATAGGTTGTTGTAACTAAATAAGTCAAACACATTTAATTCCCAAGTCATGAGCTACTTTTTAGCTCACCTGACTCATTAATGAGTAAAAAGTCCCTTAGTTGTTTCTCTTTCTTGTAGATACAAGCCTCCACAGCATCATCTAAATCAGTCTGCCAACACATGTAGAAAGATGAGAAACAGAGCTATGTTTTCATTAAACATTTCAAGAAAAAAAAAAAAAAAAAAACACATCTTTGTGCTTAACTTGCCTCCTTGTGTCTCTGTGACACAGACCCAGGCCATAAGACTAACCTCACATATTCTTAGCAGACTTTGGTGCTCCAGTAGCACCAGCAGGTCTGGTAAGATTGATCACTCCATATTGTGAAGAAATTTCATTAAATCTAATATGGAATTTTTTAAAATGCAAGTCATCAGTGGCAAACTGCAAGCCACCAGAATGTATGGCTGCCAGCCATAGTTACCTTCCACACCCATGTTCCTCCATTTGTGTGTTACCAGTCTACCAGTCCTAAAGTTTTGCCAAGAACTCAGGTTCCCATTATATCCAGAACTCTCCAGCAGCTCTCTTTGACTGCTCTGCCCCAATCAGCACTGAAAGGCAGACACCAACCTGATTGTTGTTGGCTCAGTTGGAAACAGTCCTGTGGACTAGCACAGTGTGGTAAAACAAATATCTGGCCTACAGCATCTCACTCTTTGCAAAAGGTTTCACTTGTCAGCACCCTCCTTTCTGATTTTCTAAAGGCTATTCTAAAACAAAGGGAATAGCCATGAAATTCAGAAAGAGCTGCCTGAGCTGCATTTGATTAGTCAGACGGGAAGGGTGAGAGGAGAAAAATGTTCTTATATAAATAGGTTTCATCAAAGACAACCACTCATGTGGCTCCACCTTGTGCAGCCTCTAGATGAGACAATCTCATGTCTGCTGCTGGGTGAGAGCCTCAGAGACCCTGTGGGTCTGAAGCAGGACACAGATGAGTTTTACCATGCATTCATTCCCACTGCTGCATTTCTGACTGATCTAACAGGGCACCGGTTTTTCCTCAAGGAGAATATTGATGTAATATAATAAAAAGGATTGTCTTGTTTTGGCTGTAAAATGCAAAGATAAATGCACTGACACTCCCAGAAATAATGCAGAGGTCTGTTGTTTCTTTATGTCTGAAGGGACAACACATCACAATTTCACACAGTGAAACTTCCCATTTTCATTCTTTCCTATTTATTTATCTATTTATGTGCTCTCAGCCATTGATTTTCCTCAGCTTTCTCCCCTGGGACATGACACTTTCAGCTGGCCGGTAGAATCTAGGTCTGTGCTCAAGAAAGTGATGATTGAAAGCAGGTAAAATTAAGCTATTTAGTTGTTTATGATATGTTGACACTCTCCTCAATTAAGTCCTCTTAGGAATAAGAGATTCATATGTCTATATGTGTCTCAGCATTTCTAAGTAGCTATCTGGACAACTGACATAGAATCAAATAGACTGATTGCTCTTAGTTTTCTATCCTCTTCTCTTCCTGTAGTCCATGGCAGAGTAGAAACTCCACTAAGAAGGTAACAGATTTATATATAATATTTCTAAAAGCACATATGAGGCTCAATGAATAAAAGAAATAGCAAGATATTCCAGGCTCACATTGCTTTTTACTTAGTGTGATCTACAGTATCTGCACAGCTTGAATTATTTTTGCACAAGTATCACTAACTTCTAGAGTAATATCTGTAAATCAACCCGCCATATTTTTTCTTGATTATGATTATTATCTCTTAATTATTATTTCTTAATTATGAAATGATGATAGAAAAATGCCATAAGCCACAAAATACTTTTAAGGCCTATGTGTGATCATCATTATTTAAGTAACTTTAAATTCAGTCATTCTACTCACAGAAATATATGTACACCAAAACAAACAAAGGAAAACAAACTACAACCAACAACAAAAAAAAAAACAAACACTTATGACTTTTTTCAAGGCTTTTTCTCAGTAATTGAAAGACACCAATCCACCAGTCTGTAGCATGTGGAACAAGGGAGCACAGTTTCATTAACAAGACAACATCAAATGGCAGGGGAGGAATCCAAAGAAAGTCACTGATTTTAGAAGTCCTTGGATGAAGCCATGTATTTTTATTTCAATACTTAATAGGTCACAAGCTATAGTTGCAATGCTACATTCTTTCTAAAATCACAAGAAACCCAAACCTGGGTCTTTCCACTAATAGATAGGTACAGTGATTATATCACAACTGGGAAAAAGGAAAATCAAAATTGAAGCTGTTGCTAAATTTCCAAATTAACATGCTGAACAATGATATTCTGGGATGAAATGCGAGCAAAAATATTTACTAATAATGTTCTTATGATATTTAAAGCTAAAAGATAATTTTACCTACAGACAAACTACATCCACTCTCTAGAAAAGCCAGCCTTGATAACAGTATTTTTGGATAATTTATTACTGGCAGCTACTTTTCTAAACAAATGCTATCTCTACTCTAGAAAAACAAGGATGTGTTAATCATACAGTCAAAGAACACGTCAGCTGGCTGAAATACAAGAAAGCTTACAAAACAACTTTTTAATTTTTTGAAATATTTTCCTAATTGCAGAGACAAGTAAAGCAACAAAGGAACCCAATTTCAGAGCTAAAATTTCCCTGCACTAATATCAATTGACATTTTTCTTTTAGCAAGTCAACAGCCAAAAGAGGCTGGTTCTGTTCTGAGCCATCTGCTTTATTGTATTTAAAATTACACATAATGATTATATGAATTTGGACATTTAACATTTCTGGCTACTCTGAGAGAAAAATGCAATTTCATGGCCCAACTTTTCATTTATAGTTTGGCTTGGGCACTGACAAGGGAGAAAACAGTTGTTCTGCAGCAGTTGTTTAGGTCCCCAACCATAAAGTGAGTCAAGATTTTGGAGAGTTATATAGAAGACCTCAGGATTGCTTCAGCCTACACTAAATTACCAATAACAGCAAATGAAAAGTAGCCACAAATGAGATATTTTTACCTTTTTTGCCAGGGAAACGATTCAGGACCAGCGCACAATTCAATGAGATAAAATAAATTTATGGTAACCATCATTAGGGACTTGGTGCATGCAAGACTGTGACTTTCAAATGTTTATTTCTACAGAGAAATCATTGCTCTGAAATCTAGCCAAGTCCAAAGGTCTGAAAAGAATATCAGGCCTTATATATGAGTCATCCTTGTCTTCATTTTCTGGATTTCCCTTTTTCTTTGATAGTTTTTCATCTGCTCCACTCTAAATATCACCAAAAATAACAAGACAAAGTAGCTCAATAGAGGACACAGTCAAAAAAAAATGTATTCTAGTGCATTGGCAGGACTAATGCAAGTGAAATAATTTCTAGCCATTTTATTCTTCATTTTCAATTAAAGCAACCGTAGAAGTACAGCAAATCAAACAATTTTTTTTCTTAAATTGGAACATCTCTGTGATCATCTTTGATTTTAACTTCTATTTTGATTAGTGTAGTTATATTAATAATTAGTTAGTGCCCTAATATTTCTTTGGATCTCACCAATCCTATTCTTACTTTTAATTCCATTATGAGTTTGATGAGGTGCTACTGCAAATTAATAAATTTACTGTAAATAAATGAAGTGAATCACACCACGAGGGGTTTCACTGTATGGATATACTGGTAGTTAGCAATTTATTAAATTACTGGTTTAACAAATTTTGCTGTTGAGTCAAAAGTGGGCAGAAGGCACTTAGGGCCCTAATAAAAACCTGCTAAGACACATAGGTTATGGCTAGATCCTTGCTGAGAATTTAAGGAACATTGATTGCAAGAGTTGATGCAAACAGTGAACTGCTGCTTGAGAAAGCATCTTTCCATGCATGCATGCTACATATCAATCCCTTATTTTTCACATTTACATGATTACATTTAAATTTCCTGTTAAAGATCTCCTTGTCTTTGTATGACTAGCATATTTTCAAGCGAGGATTTTTTTTCTGCTGCAAGGAGTTTACAGAGTAACAAAAGTTATTTTTGTTAGGATTTTGAGACACAATGCAGTTTATTTATAGATTAAGAATCAGATTAAAAATGTTGAAGTAGGGGCTTTTTCCTGCTTCTACGAGGCAAAAGAGCCTCGTAGAATAAATGAGCTTTTCTCATAAAATATGTATTGATAGACTGTTTCAGATATTGTATGCATTATAAAATACTATTACATTACAGTAGTGGAACGACTGTATTGTGTGACAAAAGAGAAGATAATGACTGGAAAAAATATTTCCAGTGCCCATTTTAAAGTGCTTAAGCACTGTTTTGGAAAAACATTATGACCTTTATCCTGATATGCTACACAGTATGAATGTGCAGAGGAGGTTTAAAACTTCTCTGGATAAGCAGCTAAGGGGATCCCTTAATGACCAATTGATGGCAGAGATGTCACTACAACATCCACTTTGTGGCAATGACATTTTTGTGGAGACTTGATGGCACAGACATGCCAGAGTGCCACTTTGCTGTAACCGTTCCAGCCTGTGTAATGGTACTTTGGATACACTTAGAGACTGACAATATTCTGTGGTATCAAGATAAGGCTAACTGAAGGTTGGTATGAAACCTTTGCCCCTACTGCTTAAAGTCAAAATGTGTTGAAGCTGTTTCTGAATTTATTTTGACTTTGCAGTAGAATCACACTAGAACTGAGTCAAAATTCTAAGCTCTTCTCATACCTCTTACTAAAATAATATTACTTAAACTTTGTGCTTCAAATGTCTTCTTAAAAGTACCCACTACACAGAGGGAAGAATTAGAATAGTGATGAAAATGTAATCTAAATGCAGGAACGAAGAGGATGGTAAACTACACAGAATAATCTAGAGGTGGTTTCCTCATTTTGTTTTTGTAATCTGCTAATGTATCATAACCTTCAACTGTCTCAGTGATGTTACTATTTCATAACTCATCTCAAAGAAGAAGAAGTAAAGAGTAACTTGAAAATTTTGCTTAGAAAAACGAATTATATTTCTCTCTCAGGCATCTTGTCATTGTTTTAACAATTTGTAATCTCCTACTGCATATTTTCACATTTGATACACAATTATTATGGACAAGCAGTTTGAATTCATTAGCTTTATGAAAATGATAGTT
Organism: Molothrus ater; assembly: GCF_012460135.2. NCBI lineage: Eukaryota > Metazoa > Chordata > Aves > Passeriformes > Icteridae > Molothrus > Molothrus ater. The sequence goes on along the minus strand of NW_023416508.1, from coordinate 39,838 downwards.
ACTATGCATGAGTTTCTTCCTCTCCCTCAGGACTGAAATGAAAGTGAGATACTGCATCTCTAAAGGCTTCCCTTTAGCAAATTTCATAAGTAAATACCTTAACCAAATGTTGTTAAGTAGGAACTAATGTACACTGACTAATTTGAAGAAAATCTTAGCAAAATTTCCATGAAAGGATGACCCAGTTCCTGAATTTCCAGTGTTAGTCTAGAAGACCTTTATGTAGTGATGAATTTGTTCAGAATGTTTTTGGTTTTATTTGCCTGTGACTGCAGACTTGTTGACACTATAATACTTAGTATTGGTCTTATGGTTAATTTTTTTTTTTTAATCAAAGTAGCATGTTGCTCAGAGTTGTATCAACTTGGAAAGTTTCTGACTGGAAAGTTTCTAAAGTTAGATATTTTCTGAGAGGTATACAGAGAGATCTGAATAAGAAACATTTCTGCTTTCACAACACATATTTTGACATGAATCTTTCATGAAAACAATTCATTATTTCCATCATTGAGCAAAAATAAATGTGAGCCATCAAAAAAATTTAGTCCCCTTTTCCAGTGAATGGCTTTGTGATGACTGAGCACAGTTAAAAATAAAACCACTTTGAACAGTTGTCAATAAAATCACTGCTGGTATGAGGAAATAAAGTTTCATGTAACATGACAGTTTATATTTTAAAAAACAATAATTTCCAATTCCAGTTAAAATAAGTCACTACTTTCTGAGGAAACTTGTATTACTCGCATGAATCAAATCTGGCTTCAAACTTTCAAACTTCTTTTACATATTATTTCATTTCCCTTAACTTTTGTTCAGCTATTGCAGCACAGGAATTTATTTGATGAGATGATATGAATCTTGAAAGCCTGGACTAGTACCTCTCAGAGAGGTGTCAGAGAAAAAGCCATTTAGCTGAGTTTTTGGAAAGTGTCTGGATGACTTAAGGAAGGCGGAGAAACAGAATATTTCTGACTGCTCAGTTAAATTCATAATTTTAAATTAATTTAATTTTAATTAGGTGTACTAACCTTTTTCTCTTATGAGGAGTGTCTTCTGGCCACGTAACTGAGCAGCATGAACAAGACAGGCAGGAACATTTTTCTGGCAGTCTTAAGAGCCTCTTCCAGGCCCCTGCCACATTGAAGCAAGCACCATCCATATCTCCTAGCCTACATCCTCCTGTGCCAGAACAGAAACAAGTCTAAGAGTTTGATGAGCATACCCCAGCTAGGTTTGCAGTCCTGATAAGCAGTGAATATTGATTTCTAGGTCATTCTCTGATGTCCAGAAATCTATACAAAACCTTTTATTAGTTTCTTTTTCTTTTTTTTTTTTTTGAAGCTTTTGCCTTACTCTTACTGTATCAGTATCACAGATATCAGTTGCTTACATTTGTAGGTATTTACAAACTCATTAGTCATCACAAGACAACCACACTCAATGATGCAGTGGAAGAGAGCAAGGAAAAACTCAGCCCAAAAGCAAGTAAGACATTCAGATAAAATGGATGTCCACCACCACCATTAAGATCAACAGTGGATTTCCTTTTTTTCTTACACCACAGCTGTACAGTTCCTTTCAGTTCCATTACCATATAATTTAAAAGCTGTGGTTTGTCTCTGGCAGATCTCAGGCATCAAGCTATGGCTAAGCAGCCTCTTCCACATAAATATCTTCAGTGCTGTGGGCACTTCTGCACCTCAAGGAAAACAACATGGAGCTAAGAAGGTGTGGAAACAGTAACACCTTGACAGAGACGGATGAGAAAGACTGGTATTGTTTGATGCAAAGAGAAGGATGATGGGGTATGTTTGAAGGTCTGTAAAATCACAAGGGTGAGTGAACTCTGAACTATTTATTGAATAAGCCCAAAGAGAAACAGCTAGCTCTTAATGAATTTATCATATGAGTTAAAAGCTTTCAAATACTTTCTTTTTCAAAAGAAAATATTTTTGTACAGTAGCAAGTGAACGTCTGAAATTTGTTGCCTCAGGAGTCTCTCAGAGGCAGCAGATTAAAAAAAAACTCAGATAAATTTAAAAACAACAGGGCCATAAACAGGTACTATAGTGAATAATCAAAAAGTCACATTCTAATATTTTAAATCTACTAATTGTGGATTTATAATTTCTTGATTTCAAGAACTTACAAGTTCTTACAATTTCTATTCTGTTCTTATAATTTTTTAATCTGGTTTTCGGGAGTTGTTTGAATAAAGCCCTGAGTAACCTGCTCTCACCCCACAGCTGATAGTGCTTTGAGTAGTAAATTGCATGCAAATGTCTTCTGAGGTCCTTTCCAGTCTGAAATATCTTATGATCCTAACTTGTGAGTTGAATAATTTAAGAATTCAGGAAAAATAAGATCATTATTGTTCTAGTGTGAGTATTCTCCACAGCAGAAAAGCTTCATCAAAGAGAAAAGCACAGCTGTATTGAAAGGCTGTATTGAAAAAGGCCGTATTGAAAGGCTATATTGAAAAATTAAAATTCTGCTTTAAATTTTAGCACATATTAAAATTATGGGGCATATTTTGAAGCTACTTAAAGTTCATTCATTGTCACTGTAGTAGTTAAAATGGGTAGAAGATAAGTTTTAACTTGGTGGGATTTCAGGAGCCTAGCTAGAGGGGAAATCTTAGTCCATGGAAATGTTCCTTTTTTCATTTGGAAGGAAAGCAGTTGAGCTTTCTTGCTTAACAATAACCTCATTAATAAAACTCCACTGTGAGAAACTTGCTTGTGCACTGATCCAAGGGTAATGCAAATGGGGAAACCAGGCTGTCCATGAAATGAAATGCTTTCACATCTTGTAGAAACAGGATTCATAAAAGTCTATCACTGTTTCCCAGGGAAGGGACCTTTCTGCTTTGCCTCTTACCTGCTTCTTTTTCTCCGTTTTCATCATGTTATTAAACAGTAAAGTTAAAATAGATAATCAACTCTGTTTCTGCTTTTTAGTCTAGATTTTTCTTGCCTGGGGGCTTTCTGAGATCACAGTAGGAACCACAAAATCTGAAAGTGGCTCTTGAAAAACCCATAACTGCTTTTCCTTCTTTCCAAGCCCATTCATGCATCATCACACATGGATTTGGCTGTTGCTGTTGCCACATTCAGTTTGGAAAATGGCATCCCACATCCACCTTACAGTAAAAGACAAAAAATTACATGCATATTTATCAGCATAACTATGGTTTTCCTGAATTTAGTAGTAACACTATCTGACAATAGTCATATTTCTGGAAAGGACTCGGTAGTACAATTCAGTGTGTGTCTTGTGAGGAATGAAGGGGAAAGATTTGATTTTCTCCTTCCCTGCTTAGTCTTAATAAAAAGCGCGAATTCTTCTTAATGCTATGCAGCAGCCCACAGTTTACTCCATAGCCCTAAGAAACTCCACATTATTCAACTACGTTCTAAAAAGCTCAAATATGAGTTGGGTTCAAAGTGATACCGGGTGATAGAAAATCAACAGATTCTATCACATCCAGAATATAATATCCCAAATTATCTTCAGTTTTGAATACCTGCATCTGCCCTTGCCATGTCAATTGTTCACTCTAAGAGGCTCATGACTGAAACATTTATATCAACCATTTTATTTCCCCTGGGAGTGAGTCACAAGCTGGTGGTGAAAACTGGTGTCTTCCCATTGATTTTAATGGAGCTATTCCAGCTGGCACCATCTAAAAATTTCATGCCTTATCTCAGATTCCACACTTCATATGACTTAGTTCATTATGAAAGCAAAACCTCTTGGGAAGAAGACATGACTCTCTGCTCCACTGTCTCATTACTAACACTTACAGAAGATTAGATTTTAGAATTCATGATAAGCTGAGTACCTCAAAAAGAAAAAAAGTTAAAATAATAATACCAAAAAGAAAAAGAAATATATTTTCCACGTTCTCTGATACCATACAACATTTGAGAGGAGTGAAGAAACTACTTGAAAAAAACCTGTATAACAGCCCAAAGTTTACACTTCACTTTTAGGTAATCTCCAAGTTTGTAGGATAAATGTGAAATGGAAGAGAAATTTGGACATTTTTCAGGCATTTGGACAATTTCCCATGATGTTTTCTTCTGATTATGACTATTCATGTAGAATTCATTATTAGGGAAAGCCTTTATATCTGAGACAGATCTTAGATCCAAATCTAAGAGAGATTTAAATTCCTCAGCACTGAAATATCTATTTTTTTCTTGTTTGTTAATTTTAATGAGGTGTATACCTCTGACTTAGTTTCCTATAATTCAACTTAAGAAGTATAGGGAGAAAGAGGAGTCTGAAAACTCACAAAAATCACAGAGCATAGCTGGAAGCCAGTTCCATATAATGTTTTTAAAGCAAATGGATTAGACAATGGAAAAGGCACTCTGCAGCCTAGAACGCAGCCTATGGCGAGGGATATTTTGGGATAAATGTTCTAACTACTTGAAGCAAGATCAATGAACAGGTTTGGAGTCTGCATTCCTCCTGCCACACCCTCTAAATACAGCAAACACCCCTCTTTAAGGATGTAGTTATGTTCACATTCACTCCACACCCTTCCTTTCCTTACAACTTCTCTTGACCTCTTCCTCTTTTCCCTATTCCCCTTTCACACACACTTAGGAACTCGGAGTACAAAGCACTGCTCCTATAAGGCCACTTCTACCAAGTTAATTAGAAGTACATCTGATACACAGATGGTGTGAAACTCTTCAGTGTCCCACCCACATCAAACACCCCCCAGTGCAAAAATTATGCCTCAGCATCTGACCAAAGAATGGAGCCCTTAGTATAAAAGATCAAAAGCCTTTAAAATGAAAACACAGCAGAGGAGGGAGGCTGAAGTGATGAAGGATACTGCCTATGTTTAGAAATTCTGCGACAATTTCTGATGAAACCCCCCGAAGTTCCCTGAAACAAGATAATATATAACACAACCAAGCAAGATATTCTGACAAAAAGGAAAACTCTTTCTTTCCCTCAAATGCTAGAATGGGTTGTTTGGGAAGTGACCATGAATATCCTCTAGCAGCAAACCCCTCGCCATGAGAGGACTAGAGACTGTCGCACCAACCTGCTGCATGCAGGTTAGACCCCTAAAGGGTTTAAAAGTGACTGCAGTCAGAGGCTTTCCTGCCATCTGTCCTCACCAGCTCCCAGGATAGCTCTGATGCCTTGAGAGGCATGGCTTTTTCAGTGGAAAGCAGCACCAGCCCCTACCCCAGACGACATCCCGGTACTTCTCCCCAGACCAAATCACTTACTGAAGAAGAGGGTATTTCTTTCTGAGCCAGAAATCTTCAAAGACAGCAGTAATTGAATTCAACACTGATACAAAGGAAGAGAATAAAAAGAGTGATCATATCTCCTTTCAATTTCTGTGTGGTACTCTTCTACAGGGTATGTGCCTTCCAACTTACTGACAATGAAGAGAGAGAAAAGGAGGAAATAAAAAACATCAATTGCTCAATGTGCCATCACAGTCAAGAAATTACCACATATCCATCTAAAATGTCATCTCCTCCAGAGTATTATGTGCAGCATTGATCACAGGGTTTCAAAAAAAGTGTCAAACTAGCAGAGGTTCAGAAAAGAAAGCTCAAATTTCTGAAAAAAAAAAAAATCCAGAGAAATTACCAAATGGGTAGAAAAACACTCAGGTTGGAATAATTATACTTAAAAAGGTGATACAAAAATGTTACTTTTTGTTTTAATGTAAGGACATCAGAATAAAAAACACATGCACTGATAGTCTGGAAATGGTTGGGAGCTTCTCATCTCCATTTCTTGTAATAAATAGGTATGAAAAAAATCATTTAAAGGATGCCAAATTCATAATAAGTATCTTTTCTTCCACATAGCATAATAGAATTCACTGTTCCTTAAAGCTACTGAGGCCAAAATTTTAGAGATCCAAAAATAACATCTCTAATCAACATCCAGAATAATCTTTGTTTTGGAATATGTAGGAGTAAGGCTAAGAGTTTTCTATTCAGCAGAGGTTTGAGACCTAGAGAAACAGAAAGGAAAAGAGAAAATTTTTCTAAATTAAACAACCAAGAAATTGTCTTTTTTTCTGTTGCTACAGATACAGTAAATAATATCTTTCCTAAGGTCAGAATAAAAATACTGGGCAAGTTACATCTCTGGTCCACTCACTCCAGTACCTCAATTCCTAAAATAAAGGAGATTAAATTTATCTAGAATAGATGAGTGATGTTATCTTTTTTGAACAGAAATAGATCAATAGCAACTGTATCTTTCAAACAATCCTGCTACAAAAAACATACAGGTAATAAACTCTATGTTCTCTTACTTACATGATGTTTCACTTTTTTATTAAGCAATACTTTCTATGTTATTTCATTCTAGCACCTTCAGGTACAATTGTTTTGGGATGATTTCTTTTTTCTGTATTAAGTTCACCTGTGCATCATATACTTTGTCTTCACTTTTGCTCTGTTTTTATCCAAACTTTATCCTAAAAAGAAGTTTGGTATGTAAATTATAATTCACAGTGCATACCTTGTTTTACATACTCATCTATACCTTGCAGATATTGGGCTTTCCATTGCTTTAATGGCAGCATAGTTATTGAATAAAAAACTAAGAAATGTCTTTCAGTAAGTTAAGGAAACATTTATGACCTCACTTTCAAAAGTTATATCCAAATAAATATGAAGAATAGAAGAATAAATTATCATGAATTCCACAGTTATTGGCTGATATTACAGTATGCCTGTGATAAACAAGGTTAACCAGACAGCTCAAAACACTATTTTCATACTCTTTAAAATTGTGTGATTTTATACACTGATTCATTTTAATGAAATGTAAATTTAAAGTCTTATTTTCTCATTTGCTATATATCATTAAATCATTTTTTCACATGGCCATTATAGCCCTTTATTTCCTTTTCCATTTAATCATTCATTCTTTATCTGGCTCCAGTGGAGGGCAGCAAGGATGACTGGAGACAGGAGCATCTCTTATCAGGAAGCACTGAGGGAGCTGGACCTGTTCAGCCTTGAGAAGAGAAGACTGAGAGGGGACCTCATCAATGTCTGTCAATACCTGAAGAGAGGCTGCCAAGAGGATGTTTCCAGGCTCTGCTCAGTGGTGCAGAGCAATGGAACAAGAGGCAATGGGCAGAAACTGATGCACAAGAAGTTCCACTTGAATGTGAGGAAGAACTTCTTTACTGTGCAGATGATCATCCTCTGTAACAGGTTGCCCAGAGAGGCTGTGGAGTCTCTCTCACTGGAGATACTCAAGAACTGTCTGGATGCAATCCTGTGCCTTGTGCTCTGGGATGGCCCTGCTTGAGCAGGGAGGCTGGACCAGATGTGACCCGCTGTGGTCCCTTCCAACCTTCCTATTCTGTGATTATATCTGGTTTTCAAAAGGTTTATTTTCTTTAGGTTTGTACATTTTGCTTACAAATGTCCAAATTGGTTTTGCTACAAAAAAAAGAAAAAGACATAAAATAGGCCCATTGCACCAAATTTCCCAGTATTTTTTGTCGTTATCATTATTATTATCTCTGAATTACAGTTCATTTCTGAAATGGAAGAAGAAAATACCAATTGCCAGTAAGAGTCTTATATATCCTGCGAAGTCTTATAAAAAAAAAACGGCACTAGTTTTCTAAAAGAAAAATCATAAGAAAATATAATAGCAAACACTGTTACAAAGCTTTCCTCTTTATAGATCCTATTTTAAATCAGCTGAAATGAAACAATCTTCCTGTGCAGTTGTTATGGCACATAATCAAAATCTTTCTTACGTTAATATTTAAGTGGGTACAGTTTTGACTTTATTTCATTCTAAATTTTGGAATGTTTGATAAAGTGGCCTCCCTGCCTTATTTCCTTAATGAACTATCATAAAGCTTTTATAGAAATAAATAAATAAATAAATAAATAAATAAATGCAGATCATCTAATTATCTATTTTAGTTTTCTTTTTTAAGGAGGCAAAGCAATCTCAAAGACTTGAGTGGGGATTAGAAAGACAGAGGTGTTTTCTCATTTTTTCAGTGTTAACTTACACAATTTTTTAAAAAGGCAAACCAAGAACCATTTCATAAATGCTATTTTATTTTAATGTTAATTTTTACAATTAAATACTTTTAAGGAATTAATTTTGAAAATTTTATGCATGGTCTTTGCTAGTCTAAAAAATTAAACTGGAAAATTGCATTCAGATAGATTTGTTTAACAATATTTTTAAGTGTTTTTACATAGATACATAAGAAATCTGCATTGTATTCACTGAATTTATCCAGAATCCCCCCCTGCATTGTCTCTGGATAAGCATGTGAGTTTCAAACAATTTGGTCTCATCAACTCACATGATGAGAGTTAAAAAAGTAATGAAAGAATGAGAGCATCTATTGTCTCACAGTAGTTGCACTGTGAGACATGAGCTTAGACTGGACTACTAGAAAATGAGTTTATGAGCTCATTATGACAACTAGAAAATGAGCTTAGATTGGACTACTAGAAAAATCTTCATCTGACTCTACTCAGTTACAAAATTTTCAGTGCAGTGATGAGAGCACAGTCTTAAAGAGTGTAACATATACATTACACAGAGTGTCATAACATGTAATTTGCATAAATTGGGCTTATTCAATTCTTTTCATATTACATTGAAAATTATTTCAAATATATCTTTCTAAAGATCTCTATCTCTACTTGTTAGATAATATTTCTGTCTTTGAGTGGCAGTCTTCATTGGCAGACCTTCCTGAGACCTTATTTTTCACCCACATTGCTACTTGAATGAATCATTCAAATTATAACCTGAACCTTAGCAGCTCAGGTTTCTGCAACTGTAAAAGAAACATGCTCAGTACAAGAATGAAAATTAATCACATCTACTTATCTTCTACTTACATTCTAAAACTCATGTTTTCCTACAAATTGTAGCTCAGCAATTTAGGTACACAAAAATAAACAGGTGCCAGGATGCTCCCACACCAGCGGGATTTCAGGTCAGAATACTCACCATTGTGAGGTTATAAACTAAACCACCTATTACTATGCACTTGAGCCAGATTATGAACATCCAAATTTATTAGTTATTACATCTCGGGTATAAGAGAAGACAAGATTTTCTTTGCTGTGGGACTACAACAGAGCTTCTGCCTTGTTCAGCACCACAGGACCCCACACCACGCTCAGAGAGAAGATCCCTCTAAGCAAATTCAGCAAGGGCTTCTCAACCTCTGCAGAGAGAAAGAAGCATTTCTGTGACCACAGGAGGCTCAAAGGGCTTTCAAATTTCACAAATCTTCTGATCATTCCTGCTACAGATATGGAAAAGAGCTATAGATATCACAGAGAAATAGATACTATGGGAGAGAAGAACCAGAGTTTTAGCCTGTCAAAAGGTTTGATATGATTGCCCTCTGCAGACATATCAAGAGGCACTGTATCAAAAAGAGAAAAATGTCATTTCAAATCAAGGATAATGTGACACAAGAAAAAAAAAAAAGGCCATAAATTGGGTATGAAGAACTGAAATCCTTTTGGAAATTCAAAGCAAGTGCCTTGTTACCAAAATACTGGGAACTGCAATCATCAAACTGCTTTTACTGTGGATTTTGATGAAATTACTAATGGCATTGCATGATGGGAGGGAAAGGGAAAGGGAAAGGGAAAGGGAAAGGGAAAGGGAAAGGGAAAGGGAAAGGGAAAGGGAAAGGGAAAGGGAAAGGGAAAGGGAAAGGGAAAGGAAGGGATAGCTAACCAGGATATCAGGATATAAATAGGAACATCTGATATTTCGTTGTTTACCTCACAAACTACAACGTTTAAAGTTGCTGATTCAGGCATATTTACAGCCAAGTTGATACAGCTTGCTAAAGACACCACTGCTGCAATTCATCTGTCAGTGTCCCTATTCTGATGTGTATCATCTTCATCTTTTCAAGTAACATGCCAAGTAATATAAAAAGCTACCTCTCCTTTACCATATAGTTTACAAAAAAAGCTTATGAAGGCAAAAAAGTAGCAGTAGGTCACTGTGTTCCTATGAGAAGGAAATAATAGATGTCACTATCTTTTATGGTAATGCAATACAGGAAGATTTGGAGTCTTAAGGACTTAAATTTAAAGCTACAAGGGGTTTTTATAGTAAGCTTTTTTTGTAAATGTGTCACTCCAAGCTTTGTCTTCTAATGTGATCTTTGAAACCATATTTTTAAATAAATACAGAATAAGATGTTTTATAAATACATAATATAGATAATGAAAGTTTTATGATTACTGTAGACTAAAAGTGTAAATTATACACCTTGCTCTCTAGTATGTATTTTTTTTGTATGAAAGCTCAAGGTCTTTATGAAAACACAAAAATGCTTTTTTAGATGCACTAGAAATAAGGTATATAAGTTTTGCAGAAATACAGCAGTCCTTCAGACAGTATTCTAAAGTACAAATCTATTTTCTAGGGAATTAGGTTTCTTTTCTATAAAGCATGCTGTACACAGGTCTTGGGGTCAATCATTCTCAATCTTCATTGAAGAAATTAGATTATCACATTTATTGAATGATCAAATTGATTATTAAAATTAATTAAATGAGAAAGAAATTTTTGCAATGCATGTAAAATTGAGGTCAGAAAGGAAATATATTTGAAATTATCTCTAAAATGAAAGTATGGACATATATCAGCTAATATTAGAGACAGTCAGTTTATTGATTGCATTAATCACATCCAGAGGACAATTTGTAAGTAGGTCATTAAACAAGACTGGAGACAGAGCCTTCCACTGTGCTCCTTGGCTCAGTACTCACTCTCTTATGGGTCTTTTCCCATGAGACAAGCCTTGTTTTTGGCACCTCTCAAAATGCCCTTTTAGAAATCACTACATACAGTCATAATGACCCAAAGATGTGAAAGCAAACAAATTTATCATTAAAAAGGGAAATACTACAAAGGAAAAATAAAGGAAATATCTTTGTTCAATAGCTGATGCCTTTAAAGACACCTAACCCTGAGGAATAATTACACAGACTTAAGTTATGTAAATTCAGGACAGGCAAATAGCAGTAGAGATTTTTTTTTTTATAATTTTATAGCTATACAGAAAGGTGCTCTGAAAATTGTTTTTCATATCTCTGGACCAAATCTAGAAACAGACATGTTGGTAACACATATTAAAATCCCTGAAAAAAATGAGACATTATTTGTTACTCAAATTGTATAATATTCATGCAAATTTATAATCTAGTTTTGAAAGTGGCATTCATTTTTATGGATACAACTATTGATTTTTTTTTTTATTTATAACATTTACTGACAAGCTGGAACATTAAAAGCACTTGGATGTCACTTTTTTTTTATTATCATTCTCTAGGTTGTACAGTATAAAAAGAAAAATTATGCTTTTCTAGCAAATTTTAAATTCATGACAGTACCTCTTCAACACACATTTTTACAGGTGACATATATTAGATAGAAAATTAAATATGCCATTTGAAACTATTCATTTTGTAGAATTACTGTTTTTACTGTTGAGACATCTTCTACTCTACCACCAAATCTGATCTTTATGTTTTCTTTAGCTTGGGGGGATATTTGGTTTGAAATCAATATATCCCCCCAAGCTAAAGAATTTGGGGGAATATGGTTTGAAATCACTATGTCTGGTATAAGACACTGGTCATCAGAAATTATCTTAATTGGTCCTTTAAGGTACATTAAATTTTGGGGGTTTTGAACTCAGTGGTGATATTATCATTGATCTGAATAGGGAATGGGTAAAGGAGTGTAGTTTATACCCTTTTAAGAGAGAAATATACAAACAATCCATAAAGTATTGACAATTTCTATATTCATGAAGGAATATGCACTTAACTCACAGAGAAGCAAAAGCAAATTAGCTTCAGATTCTCAACAGGATCAATGAGTGATCAGTTACTGATCAATCAGTAATAATCATCTCCAACCTATTTTTATGAAGTGGATAATGAAACTGAGTCTCAGTACCTTATTTTGGATTCTTGGCTTAAAGATTTTTTAAAAATGTAACTTGTTAAGTGGTGTGCATTTCTGTGCTGAGGGAGCTAAGTATCATCATGACTTAACCACCAGAACTTAAATAATAATTTTCAGTGTTAAAAACCATGTTGGCAACTGTTTCAAATCACTTGTAATAGTTGGAGGTACAGCATTGGAAGAAAACTTGTGGAGAGATGGCACAAGGAAAAAAATTAAGATGGTAAAAAAAAGTATTCAATTCAAATAATATATTCAAATCATAGAAGCCTATAAAAAAGACCAATGCAAAAGCACCTGGAAATTACACAGCAAAACTTTTTTCTGCTGATAAAAGTCATGCACCTCTCTTAGTGCTAAATTTTACAAGTGAGGAGAAAAATAATGAGATTTATCTAAAAATATGTTTTTTCAAGCTTGAAAAATAATTCAACTATCCCAGATGATAACTGGAACAGAAGAAAAAAAATAAACAAGTAATTTTTTTCATTGCTTAAAAATTCTATTTCTTAATGAGTCTTTAGGTGTATTTTGGAAGACAACAAGCTTTTAGAAGCACTGGCATAAATAATAAAGTCAAAATGATACCTGCCATCAGTAGCCCTAAATGCATGTCTGACTTTTTCTGCCCTCTTCTTTCCCCATCTTAACACATTTAGCAGTGGAGTAAATGCCCCAGCTTTTCGGAGATCTCCTGATTTTATTAAGAGCCAGGCTAACATTAGGAAGGAAAGCACAGCTGTAAGAGCAGTATTCCCATATTGAGACACAAGAGAGATGAAGGAGAGATAAGAAGGAGGGATGTTTCTTGTGATGGAAGGAATATGCTCCTCCATTTTGTACAATCTGACTTCATGAGTGTTACAGCTTTTTCAGCTGAGGATTAAGCTAAAATATAATTTCTCTCTTTAGTCAGCCTTCTTCTCTCCTTTTCATCTCCTATCTCCATCCACAAAAACGGTTCTGATCAAGTAACTGATAGAACTGTGAATGAAGAGGAAAAAAGATCTAAAGAGTAATGTACTGATTCATTCCTTGCTATCAAAGGTTTTGCTAATCTTATACCATTTGACTGTTTTAGCTAGAAATTCCCACTTTACCTAACATTTAGTGATGTTAATATATTCATGTATGCACATCACTTTACCAGGATCACAAAGTTTTTTCCAAATAGAATGTACACCATGCAAGAATTTTTTTTAGTCCTAGTAATCATAGCTAGCTCTAAGGTGTATTTTCAGGGGCTATAGTGATCGTACACAATAGTTTATAAAACAAATTTGCACCTACTTTTAACTGCAGGTGAAATTCAGTAAGGAGAAAATAATGATCCAAACTGGAATTGGAACAGAGTGCTAACAGCTCCATTCTTGCAGAACAATAGTGACACGCTTTTGGTTTTGTTACTTATGTGAAAAATGTAATCACCTTTATCATATGGAGTTTCTTACTCACTGCTGAGCCATAAATACAAAATTTACTTGAATCAGCACAGAATTGTGTTTAAAACCCTCAACAATTAAATCTTGATTTTCTTTATTGTTTTCTATCCTGGTTTTACCAGAGGGAAACATACATCTTTGGTTACTTTTTTTCCCACATTTTTTTCCCCAGGAATCAGCCTGTTTGATTACAAAACTGGAAAAATATAGTCCCAAATGGTTTTTGCCAATGGAAAAACCATTTTAGATGGATCTCAGAAGCTGATCCCTACTCTCTGCAGCAGCACTAACATTTGTTTTTTATGTGCAAGGAGCAAGTTGTTATTTTCTACAAACTCTGTCATTTAAACGACCTTGACTTTCCATGAAATAATTTTGTTTTGTTTTCCTGAACTGAAGAATCATTCCTTTCATGTGGAAGCAGAGCCTTTGATACTGATGAATGCCCTTTAAGAATTGTAAATGTATAATTCACGGTTACCCGTGTGTTAAAATCACATCACTGAGAAAATCATAATTGTAGTTAATCTCAAAATTAACAAAATCTTTAAACATTACCAGTAATTATATTGAAAAAAATAGATTCTTATTGTGCCAGTAACCAATAAAAGACCCAGGCATCCTTTTGCAGTTCCCTTTTATGAGTTATTCTGTCTGAATCAGACAGAATAACTACATCCATTGCAATTATCCTATAGATCATAAGAAATACTGAAGCTACAGCCTGAATACAGGCAACACACATTATTTAGAGACAGGTTTTCAAGAGTACTAAATAACTGGAATTTCTATACCATGTTTCAACTCGAGAGGAAACAATGGAGGGAAATACTTACCTCATTATCTGCACATAGGAGGTGAAGAAAAATATTTCTGTGTCCCTCAGCTATTTTCTGGAGACTTGAGAAAAGCTGCAAAATAGGTCAGAAATAGAAGGAGTTTGTCAACTTTTTATTAACCAAAATCAGAAGAAACTTCTTTCCAAGGAGGTAACACACATCAGAATGAAACATGCTGAGGTTCTTCAGCAAAAGCTCATAACCATTTCTATCAACCCCGTCTTCTGACTGGATTGTCTCACCATAAAGAAGCTACTGTAATCCACTCCTCCTCTTTACTTAGTGGGACTAGGACCCAGCCGATGCCCTTTTCCTCTGTTGTGCCAGGTCATGACAGCACATGGAAGCTGGTGCAAGGAATGCTCCCAAAGGAGCTGTCTGTTCAGGGATTCAACAATTAGAGCAAGGGGATGGAGCACAGAAAATAGAGTATTATGAGTTATTACGAAATTATAATAGTTGCTTCTGCCTTTTGTAGCATTTAACACAAGACACTCATCATTAAATATTACTCAACTTTTCTGTACAAGAATTAGGATCAATATTACAGTAATCCAAAACACTATAAAAAGCTACCTCTGTGATTGTCTTTCAAGATTTTTACATATTTTCCAATCATCACATTAAAATAGCCTATTACCTTAAAAAGTCACTGCTACAAGTACTTTTCTTACCACTTTCCCACTGCCTTGGCACTCTCCTAAAAGAACAGGGCAAAGTTTAGCAAAAAAGTTATACATAAAATCTAATCAGCCCACCACTGAGTTCAAATAATTGTAAGATTTAGAATAGGACTGAGTCAGGGTCTTGACTGACTTTGCTTAATTGTTCCCACTGAAATCAGAAGTAAAATTCCTACTCACGTCTCAGGGAGTGGAATTAGTTTTACTAATTTAGTAGATTAACTACAACTGCACCTTTCTTCCTGGATTCTACATTTTTTCCATTCTAACTGCTCTCCTGGCCTGCTTTTCCCTTAGGGTCAGTTGTGCTCTCTGACCTGTGTCTGTTTAACATTACTTCACTCGGACTGTCCCTAACCTAAACATTAGTTTTAATTCATGCTTAAATTGATATTTCTACATTAAACATCAATCCATGGCTATGCAGGTAAGGGGTTTTTTTCAGTTATTTTCAGTGTTTTTCTTGTTCTCATATCTCCTCAACCAAAAAGTACAGTAGAGCAATTAACAAGCAACACCCCTATCAAATTTGTCACTGACAGGTGAATTCTGAAACTTAATGATGGATGATCTGACATAAAATGGACCAAAATTTAGATTATCAATTCTGTTTCCTAGGATTAACTCAACAATGAATACATATTCTGTAATAAAATCAGCTCAATGACTGTTTAAAATATTTTTCTGCTAAATAGAATGTGCTAAATAATTCTGACTAATCTGAATCCCAGAAGATTAGCCCTCTGGTACAGATTTCTGAACTATGCCATATATTTATCTTACCTAGACAGTGCTAGCACTGGAACCTTTCTTTAGCCTCTTGTGTTCTCTCTTTTCACTTTAGAATGGTGATAATTCCAATAGAAAAAGATCTTCATTTTGCTGGCACTTTTGATTCTGCCTGTCTAGATATACACTTCAACATAGCACACCTTAATTAATTTCCATGTTTCAGTTTTAGGTTCACATTTTCCAAAAAGAAAAAAAAATCTCCCTTTTGGGCTTGACTTCATAAATGCAAATGGTTTTCCTTGTATTCAACCTAACATTTTCTAAAATGTTAGGCTGAATGCAAGGAAAGTAATTTTTCTTTGCAATTACATTGCAAGTCTCATACATGCAGTACACTAATCTTCATTTCATTACACAACTGCAGTTATACAAAGTACTTTAAACCCAGAAAAACAATGATTTGGATGTGATTTCATGCAACAGAACAATTGCATCTACAAAACATTTCCTACTTATTATAAGTGCACTCTAAATGGATTAATTTTGGAGCTACAACTAGAAAAGCAGCTATTAAGACATTATTTTCTAACAAAAACAATCTGCAGCATGTATGCCTTTTTTTGTCCAGTACATAGCAACTGAAATAATGTTTTATGTAGAATGCTTGTTATATTCTATCACCTCTTGTTCACAGTAAGTAAAGTTGAAGTATAGAGTGAGATTACCCTTACCTTCAGATCCAGCAAATAAAGAAATGTAGCACTTCAACTGATAGGAGTAGTCTTTGCCTGAACTAACGCCAGCAATTTTCTGTGGATCTACTGGTAGTTAAAACTAAAGCCCTCCACAGATAAGTAATTTCCAGACCTAGGGTAAGATTTGGGAAGAATTAGAAAAAAGGTTGTCTGGAATAAACTCATACATTGCAAGATGTGTTAGAGTGAAATTTATGACTACAGAATGAAAATTGAGATGCTTATTTGAAGATAAATTTAGACTGGACTCATATTAGGGATATTTTGTTGACATTTTTTATCACACTCAAGGCCAGATCTGAGTGATGAGCACTTAAATGGCAAAATTCAAAACACAAGAGGTAGGCATATAAAACAAATATGTCTCAAAATCTGTATCAGAGGTTTTAAGATAGATTTTTATAAGAAAGCTTCAAATTAACTACAGATAACTTTCTGTAAATTCTTAAATTCAAGAAAAAAGAAATATGGGTTTATAATTATAAAATTAATTCTAAAGCACTGGAGCAAGAAAAGAGTAAAATTTTTCTTCTGATTGTTACCACTACTGTATTTGCTGTCCTTAACAACATGCTGAAACAACATATTTATGAATGTTAGAGATCTTTAAAAAATCATGAGGTTTTGAGGACAGCATTAAGTCCTCTGGCAGTCTCTGTGTTTGCTTTTTGAGTTTTCCTTTTAAAATTATTCTTTTTTACATCTGGATGAAACTTGAAATAGATTTATAGATTATGAGGCTAATATGGGGCAAGAAAGAAACTAAGAGAACTGAAGCTGACAGAACTCTTGGGTTAGTAAGCTCAAAAAGGATTTAAGGCAGAATATGATGAAACACTACCACACAGACAAAAGGGTATCTGATTTCACAGTCTTCTGACTAGGGCAATAAAAGTGGTGAACCTTTTTCGTTGGCCTTCTCCACAGGGTGCAAACTGAAAAAGGAAAGATTAAAATGCTTTATTTTTATCCAAATGGCCTGGAGTTATTTTATTTGTGGGGATTATAATTGTAGGGAATGTTCAGAGTCTGTGCTGAATCTTTATCAGTAAAGAAGGCACAACAAATCAGAAGGGTAGAGATGCTGAAAAAAGCAATCTCTACAAAATTCATTATAAATTTCAGAGCCCAATGTTTTTCAGCCCAACCTTTTGCTGTTGTCACTGCAAGATACAATCCTACTGGTAGTTATCTTCAACAAACACTCAATAAGAAAATATCCATGGGGAATGGGACTGTGTTCATCTGCAATTGTGCCTGGGAACCACAGGTAAATCACCATCAGTCAGTAATCAAATGCCAAATAGTCACTGAGGACAATTTCAAAAAAACAGTCTTGTTGATTCCTGCTCTTTATCCAAGTCTCTATTTGGTTGTGAGAGTAAAAGCTGATTTGGGGCATAGTTCTAGCAGTGAGTCCTGTAAATCTCCTCTTCATGGCCATAAAAAAAAAATTTCAAAATCTAAACATGGTAAACCATTTACTTATAACAAATATATTATTTACATCAACAAGGTTCTGGCAGAATCTATCACACATTCTACAGTATGACAAAAATTTATTGAGCATTAGCTGCTATATGTAACACCAAATGGCTCAGACAAAATCCTCAAAGAAAGATAATCTTCCATACTATCTACCTATCAGTTATTTGAGGCTTAAGTGCTCCAAAGGTCATACACATTCTCCTTTAATGAGGAATAAGTTACCTTATGCACACATCTGTTCTTATTCAGTTAATGAACCTTCTCTTCAATTGATTAACTTGTTGACATATAATATCTTGAAGACCTTACAAGCTATATGTCAAATGGTGACATGTGCACATAAAATGAAACAGTGCTGGCAGGAGTGAAATACAAACTTCAGGGCCAGAGAGCTAGCTAGACACTTGATAATTTCTAGCTCCAGCCTTAGGAAAAGATGGTTTTGGATATCAGCCACAAGTGCTATTGAATTTATCAACATGATTTATAAAATATAATACTGTGTGAACATAGATGCAAATAACCAAGGTGACCTTGACCCACAGCTGAAGTGATAAGAATAGATTTATTCCACCAACTTGCTGGCTGGAGGATTTCATGAGCAAGCTGGGGCACATACGCTGCTAAGCTCATTCCATCTTATTAGGGGCAAAAAGCATGTGTGACCTATCCCCCAGCCTCAACATATCTAAGGGTCTGGCACAGGCACAATTTACCTCCATTATTTTATCTGTGCTTTTTATGACCTCTGCTTTGATCTGTCTCCCAAGACAGGAAGCTCAAGCATGCCTTGCAGAGAGCCTCCAAGTCTCTGTAGACACCTATGTTATCTCTACACAGAAATTCTACTTCTCAAAACAGAGGATAAGCAGCACTAGGCATAATATATGGTTTCCCACTCTGTTACATGCCAGGACTTGGCATTCCCAGCCACAAGTCACTGAGTAAATCTACTATCCTCCTTGCTATTCTTCCACTTTGAATTCTTTCCTCCCAACAAATGCTATTGCTTCTGGGATACAAATGAGAAAAATTTTTTTAAAAAAGTGAACAAGGCTGAAAACAGTGCTGCAGAAGACATAGAAAGAAGCATCTTATATTCTCCACAACTACTATAACTTAGGAAAGCAAAAAATCAGAGGAGGAATTTACAGCCAAGGCAGCTGCAGTGAAACAGGTGGACAAGGTGCACCAGCTGTCTGCATAAAAAAGTGCAGGGAAAGAACAAAATATTCTTTGAAAACAAACTCCAAAGAACAACTGTACCTTGTGATCATTCAGGTGATGAGTAAATGCTTTGTCCATAAAACAAATATATTCCCAAGAGCAAAGGTTGGCATGAACACTACAGATCTAATTGAAGGGTTTGGAAAGGATATGACACCTTCAGAACCTTACTTTTCCACCCTGCTGTCAGGAGTCATTCAATAGCAACTAGAATTGTATTCTGCCATCTCCATTTCCAAGACACTTACAATTTCTCCATCCCAGACACCAGGCCTGCAGACAACTGATTTAAGTCAACTCAATTAACTACTTACTAGTTAAGATCTACTTTGAGTTTCAGTGGAAATAAAAAGCAACCCTAAGAGCTGTGAAAATCCTTTTAAGCTGGTTTCTCAGTGGGGGCCCCACAACAGAAATGAAAGCTGAAAGTGTGAATACACTATTTTAGTGAGGCACAGATCAGTCTAGTGAAGGCTACTGATGCGTACAGTCTCAAGCTACCAAATTGTCCTCATTGGGAACAATAGGTCAACTGCCTCAGGAGCACATCGGGAGACAGGAATTGCTGTCCTAATATGATTTGGTGGTTCTCACTGAGTTTTGAATGGTAGAAACATTTACAGTGTGCAGCAGTCTGTTATACAGCTCCTTTGGTAATTCAGCAGGAGCCAAGTGCAATTGCTTCATACAAAGGCAAGATGGTTGGCCATTAATCACTAAACCGGTTCTGTCAAGGTAGAGGAGTGACTATTTTTAAGGTATTGAGGATAACAAAATACCTCATATTAGCCATGCTACTTCTTCAATTGAACTTAGGACCAAAAGCACATGCTTTTGAAAGTTTGAATGGACAAGAAAGGCAGGATGAGTCTACAAAGGTGTTTTCCTTACAGTGAGAAATTATGTTATGGGCAGATTCCAAGGAATATTTACAGAAACCCAACTCCTGCAGTCAGAAATAGAAATAGTAGAAAAAATAGAAAGTCCTTTCAGGCATTATTGGATGCAAGGATACTCAGGAGTATACCAAACCATAAAATTACATATTAACTTCATGGTAGTTGGCACCTAATCAAACCTGCCAAAATAACCATTTAGACTAATCATTGTTTAGGATGATTATCATATGCAAAACAAAACTAAACAAAACAATATAAATCCAGTGAATCCAATATAAATCAAATAAATCAGGAGCTTCAAGTTTCAACAAGATCCAGCAGAGAGTGAGAATTCTCATTTCAGTTATTTATACATTAAAATAATCCAAGACATACCATGTTAATTTCCAGACCTAAAGTATTATTTTAAACTAGAGAGCTCAATGCTTAGAAACCTCTCCCATTGGTCTCAAAAAGAAGCCACTTGTTTAACTATGTTCCAGCATTTTCTGTGCTGTCTGAAAGTCACATTCAAGGGGAACACTGCTCACAGTGACTGGTGGTGCCCAACAGAATGACAGCACTGCTGGTTTACACCTCATTCCTTCAGAACTAACCACTGAGAAGGAACACCATAGCTGGAAGTTGCCCTTTGCTGCCATGCCACTGCCTGTCTCATTATGAGATTTAAAAAATGCTACAATTCTTTTTTAGATCTTACAAAAATATTTCTACAGAAGACAGCTGGGCAGCATTGCTTGATCTGCATTTTGTTTTTTGAACTAATCACTGTACTGAATTCAACCAATTCAGGTTTTTCAGAGCTGATAAAAATGCACCCCAATTTTATTACTGACATCTTTTTTTTTAATATAGGAAATCCCTAGACACAAAATAAGGCTAAAATGGAAAGGACCAAACTACAGGCTTACCTTGTGGGACACAGGATTCCAGGAGCACAGGAGGGGTGATCTTTGGATCTTCTGTTGCAAATGTACTTTCCTGTTGTGTACAAGGCAGAGTGCTAGGTGACACCAACGGTGTCAAAGATGGCACAAAAACCAGCATTACACATTAGCCACTTTTTTTCTGTTAATAAATGTGTACAACACCTAGTTTGGCTCTGTTCTTGACAAAATCTACGTTGTCATAGCAGTAACAGCTTGCAAGACTCTTACATTCTTAGACATGTCACATAAACTCTTACCATTCTCAGGTTAAATTTAGAGTTATTTATATTGTGCCTTACCTGATTTATTATTTCTTTCCTTACAATGACTGTTTTACTCATAAACATCCAGAGTTTAAGTTCTAAAATGCAATTTACTTCCTTGTGCTCCCTGAACATCCAGCTTGTAAATTAAAAACTAATATAGCAGCTATTCATTCAGTTCTGAAGAAATTAAAGTTATAGCATCATGATTGCATTTAGTATTGAATCAATTTCCAAAATTATTTTTTTCATTATGTACATGGAAAAAAATCAAATAATAGCAAAACAAATAGGCGAAACCCATAAGTGAATGGAGAATGACCAACATTTGATTCTGATTCATTAAAAAACTGAAGAGTTATTTATCAAACTGTGGGGAGGGGGAAAAACATCATGTTAGAAGCCAAAATATCTTTATATTTGCAGGAGGACATATTAAAAAAAATCTATCCCTGTTTTTTGCATAATTCAGTTTTCAACAAAGATAGTCCCAAAAATGGAGGGAAACTCCAATTAAAGAGCTGTAAGCAGCATAAGATTCAATTGCCTCTAGAAGGGATAGGAGTTTCACTGGATGCATAGACTCAATCAAGTCAGTCTTCCTCAGTATAGTGGCACCTGCTGACAGACTTTCTTAAACTACATTCTATCTTAACCGCTGGTGAATTATGGTCTGGGGTACAATGATAGGTAATATTTTGTACTCAGAATTTTCTATACATCACTGCACTGTCATTGGTTTATTATAGTGACTGATTCTATTTAACAAAGTCTGATGATTTATTGATTATTTTTTTAAATTCACAGACTACATTTCAGTGGTTAGTGACACATTCTGTTGTCATTACCTTCAGCTAATTAGCACTTCTGGATTTATTTTTTACACAACTGACTGGAGATGAAGCACAACAGGCAACAGAAAATTGCTGTATCCCTGGACATGCTCAAGGCCAAGTTCAATGGGTCATTAAGGAACCTGGTCTGGAATGTGTCTCTGCCCATGGCAGAGGGGGCTGGAACTCAATGAACTTTAAGGTCCTTTCCAACACAAATCATTCTGTGATTCTATGACAGACACAGATACAATAGTTCTGTGGTTCTATGACACAAATAAGACCGCAGTTCAAATGCTTTGCACTGAATTTTAGGCACTGGAATTCTTCTGGGGAAGCAAAGATCCACTGAATATATCACATCTGAATATGGCTTCTTAATATTAACCTATGCTGTTCTTGACTTTTTTTTTAAAGATTTGCACTGCCTAAATAAAATTCACCTCAGGACAGCAGGTCAACAAAGTCTATGAATTGAGTCCCACTCAAAATATCATTACGACCTAAATGGTCTTTTAATAACCCTCTATAGAAATGAAAATTCTTCACCCCCATCACCCCCTGCCAATCTATCTCTCTGTATATTTAGAGATGTACTTTTCTGAAAAATAAATATAGGATTTTTCATGTTAATTCATAGGGTGGGATAATCTAGGACCAAGGGCATCCAACAACAATGACACAAGTGAAATGTTTAAATAGGCAGGTTTGGTATTTTACAGGGGAGCAAAAGGAAAGAGTTAGTAATATCTCAAAAAGCATTCCTGTCAGTAGCAATGAGAAACCTTTCATCATGACTAGTAAATGCTTCATAGCTGAAAATGGTTTGTATCTCCCTCCCTTTTGCACTTCTATCTGTCTCATGGAATGAACTGCTGATCCCAAAGGAAACATGATCAAAGCCTAAGCTTGGAGTTTGCATCTTATCTTCCATACATACCGTGTCATTTTCTCTAACAGTTGTTGCAACTGCATTGTGCTATGTGTTATCTTTTCTTTCAAGAATGTCTGTGAATAGGTAGTTACCTTATGTTTTCATTATATTGCTTTTCTTCTGTTAACTCTTAAACTGGCAAGAAAAATAAGTATAATAGAAGCTCAACTTATTGTGATCAAATACCTACTCTTTCCCATTCTTGTATGCTCAGTCTTACTCAATAAAGGTACAGGATCACAGCCAGCTTTATAACCTCCAGGTATTTTCCTCTAAAGCTGAAGGATGGCCACAGGCAACATGCTTAAATCCACAGGCAGTATCAGATCAGTAGAAAGCACTTGATATACCAGCTTTATTGATTTTTTTAAAATAAAGATTCCACTGGTATAATATTTCTCTATTTGGATAACAAAAATAATATACTTTATCGCAGTAGCATATTCTCAGCTGTGTTTATATGTATCATTTTATAGACATAGGAAATCTTGAACTTTTTTTTAAAGTTACTTGTAATATTTAGGAGACAAGCAAATAACACATTTATACTCACAGTAATTTTTTTATTGTCAATATAATTAATATACTCTCTGGTTGTGATGGCATGTGATGACGCCTTTTACCAAAGCTAACACCAGCTGTTTTTTTGTTGTTATTATTATTATTATTATAATTATAAATGAGAAGGAAAAAAAAACTCACACCAAATGAAAGAAAACAAAAATAAATGATAATAGGGAAACAAATGTGATTCCTTTTTTATGACATGAAATGCCAGGAGAGGAATTAGAGACAATTCTATAACTTAACAAACACAAGAATGGCTAAGAGCCTTAGTGTTCTAAAGTCACTGGTAAATAACTGAGAATCAGTTGCCAAACTGGAAAAACCTCAGAATATTGCATGTATTTCTGGTCTTTTTAATTTTTTTTTATGTTAATTTAAATTGGAATGGATTCCCTAGCAGGACTAATACAATGATTAGATGACTAGAAATTTTTTCTTTAGCTGAAAAACAGATTAAAAGAGCCTGGCTTGTTCAGTTTACAAAGGTAAAACAGAAAAGGGAAGCTGATAAAGTCTGCAAATATTGAAGGAACAGAAGCAAATATTAAGATGAAAGAAGAATTATTTCAGTTATGAGAAGTAATTGTCTATGGTCATGCTAAAATAAATTCTGCATGTAATAACTTAATAGAAAAGAAGTGTTCTTTCCACGCCTTCACAGGCAGACCTTCTGAAATGGAAATTAAAATGTGGAGGGAGCACTCATGTTCTTTGCAAATAAGAGAAAACCTGGCAAGGGATCATGGAGAAAAACAGAAAGCTTGGGTTTAGAAGTCTTTCCTAGCCATCCCTTTACCTCAAAGTTAGGTTTGCAGGAACAGAACTGTTGTTTGAATGTCTGATCTCTTCTGCTTTAATCTTGTGGAAAATTACAGTTGGTGCTTTTGCCTTTCTGTACACCTCAGATTTATCCAAGTGCATTGAAAAGCATTTTATTAACTGTTATGAGGGGCCAGTAAATATTAAGTAACATAAATATATCTAAAAAAAGTAAGATTAGGGAAGGGAACAAAGCCTCAAGTACCTCAAGAAGCCCACTCTATCTTTGTTCTTTATATCACCTTTTTTCTCTCCTTTTCTAGCTGCATCCACAATCTGTAATGTTAATCACCAACCCTTCCTCTCTCCCAACCATGTGTGCTCTCAAAGATTTGGTTTGATGTTAGAGGGTCAGAGCTACAGAAGGAACCAACACGAACACATCAGTCTCTATCTCACACTCAGTGCTAGAAATCTGTTACCATTTGCTAGTCTGACAAGGAGAAAAAAACCCTTCTTTCCTTCTAATCTGTGAGCAGCTGACAAGTTTCCCTTCCCTCCTGCTGTGTGGTGGTGTGTGAGGCTGTGATACAAGAAAGTTCCCCATCCAACTCAATGTTAGCCACAGCTGATGTTTACTTTCCAGGGCAAATAATCAATTAGCAGCTCTACTAAGTTTTCCAGTCTCAGCATCCCTGTTCATATGCCTCACACAAACAGAAGGAGAATCGCTCCTGGGGTCACAGGGACAGATTGCACAAACTAATTCATGGAAACTGAGAGACATAAACCACTGTAAAGCAATAGTGTGCAATTTTACTGAAACAGAAGGAAAGTCAAACAAAAATGGTGTTCTTTGAGTCTGGCTTCTTGAGCTTCTTGAGCTATTGAGTCTTTTTGGCTTCTGCAAAACAGTAATTATCAAAGATACCCAGGCAATCATTCTCTTTCTTGCCATATTCTCTATCTATTGGAAACTGAAGCCAAATCAAAGTGCTGAAATCATTACTTGTTTTACCATTAGAGACTAATAAAGTAGCATTTCTAATTTTCCAAAAGCAAATGGAGAAAAAAAAATAGTAGTGCAAAAACACCATTTATATAACACAGTCCCACAACTCAAACCAAAATTTCCTCTCTAAAAGAGTATGAACAAACTTGGAGTATAATAGATTTAGCAGTCCATTCAGTTGTATAGAAAGTATTGTCTTTTCCCTAAAGATACTTTTAAAAAAAATAACAAAACCCACATAATTTAATTACTTTTTAAATTAATTTCTTTCCAGAAGAAAATTAGCATCTTATAGTGTTTACTGGAGAAGAAATTACTTTTCTAACTTAGTCTATATATAATGGCAATTAATTTACTATAACATGGGATAAGATGGAAAACAGCACATAGGGCAAATATGCCAGGAACAGATGAAAATTCAGCCAGGTTTTTTTCAGGGAAAGAGAAAGCACATTTTTTTGAGTATTGTTTGATATTAGCCTGATGAAATCTTTTCTGGATTAATGATTTGGACTAAGACAACTCTTTCTTCCCCCTTCAGTTTACCACATTATTCATGAAATTTCTAATTGTCGTCTCTGTGCCTCTGAGCATTGCAGCTGTCCAGTATACAAAATGCCAGAAGCTAATTTACTGCTCTAAAATTCTAGTAAAGTAGAATCTACCATTGAAGATAAAAGAAACTAGATCTCTGTTAGCTGCCATGAAAAATAGTAAGATATTTGCATTTTTGTTCAAAAGTGCCCTTTCTCCCCCAGATTTTCTATAACCTGCTGGACACATTTTACAAAAGGCTCAAATTTCCCTGTGCAACTGCAAAAATATCAGCAGCTGGTATTTCACAGGCTTCTTCTTTAACATGGACATCATGTTAAAGAAGAAGCACAATGTGGCTGAAATTGGTATACAGAAAAAAAGGCACACTGCTTGAAGACTGACAGGTTTAAAAAACTCTCCAATACAAACAAACTTAGAGTCCTATATTGCAGTCTTATTTTCTGTGTTGAACCTCTCTGTCCTTAACAATAGTGAAAATACATAGTGAAAATATGAAAGGCTGGCAGAGGACACAGCAGGAAGGCTTTTACCTTTACAAATTACTTTTACACCATACCTTTACACGTGTCTATCCAATGTTTGATATTTTCCAGAATTATTACCTTTCCTTTTCTTTCTTGCTTTTGTGGACTTTGAGAATAGTCATTAAACAGGTGGAACAGGATGCTACTCACAAACAAGCATATAATGAAAACACATGGCAAAATACAAGCTGGCAATCGACTCTGCATCATCTTTTTGTTGAACACTGATGGTATTGCATTCTAGTCAGCAAGGATCTCCCCATGTATCTTAAGGGATTCTTGTTAAGGCCAACTGGAAAATAAATTTCAGAAACTCCTGCAGAACTGCAACAATATTCAAGACCTTTGTTTAGATTAAACAGGAATTACATTTATTTTCTGGATTTGCTTTTTACTCCCTTCTTGACACCAAAACTACTGACATTTTATGATATGCTGTTAGCTGTTGAGAAAGCAGAAGGATGACAGCCCTGAGGGATTCTGAAACCCAAACTGCTTGACCTGAAAGGTTTATGGTGACCTATAGTCCTTCTTGTCTCCCACTTGCCCCAGAAAACAGGATGAATAACAAATAACATTTCATAACTGCAGGGTTTTGCAGCAGCTTACAAGGAAAGAACATAACAGCAGAGCTAGAACCTGAAAGCAAATAAATCCAGAAACAGTCTGCAATAAAACTACCTCAGAAGCATGGCTAGAAGATCACTATGGCAGCAGCATTTAAATACATCAAGAAGGAATAATTGTATCTCATTCTTTATATTCTTTTTGTTATTTCTGCTAGCAGAATCACAGATGTTTACTACTATTTTAGCAAAACAAGTTTTAAAAAGAATACTTCAACCAATACAGTACTTTTCACATAGACACCAAGTCAAAGGTGTCTTTTTCTGATAGCAAGTTCTTGGATTGAGAAAGAATTCTGTAATTAAATAGTTCAGAGATATGTAAAATATAATTAGAAACATAGGCATATATTTAGAGAAATAGGAATTTCTATGAGTTATATTTTTAATGTATTTTATTTTGAAAACCCGGTGTACTTACAAGTCTGTGCATTTATGTGAATCTACACTTTTCTGATTTCTTTCAGGAAAGGGAATGAAATCTTTTGATTTCAATGAGAATCAATTGGGCAAGCTTCAGTCCACTTCACTGCATTTCATGTCATCCCATTCACTTTTCTTGTTTGCACTATATTTTGGAATTTTCTCTTTTTTTTAACATTTAATGTCTTCAATTTCTTCTCCTCTCTCTTTGTTTACCTTTCTTCCTTTTGGTCCTTTTCACTGCACCTCATTTCATCTCAGTACATTTGGTTGTAGTCACTCCATTTCCAAATTTTCTGGGTTTTTTTCAATTGCATTTTATTTTATCATATCCCCTTGCCAGTGTTTGTTACACTTTGCTCTCTGATTTCAAGATTTCCTTCCCTTTCCTGAAAGGAAGATTTGCAGGGTATCATAGGAGGATTAACAGCAAAGACCTTGTCTCCACGGACCACAATCACACTTAACTATTTTAGTGCAATGCCAGCAACAAATAAAGGTCCCATATTAAGTGCTATTGCTCTTGAGAATGGAGGGAATGGCTTTTGTTTCAAACACTCTGATTGCCAATCTAAAATTTCAGTCTCGACTGCTTCAAAGTCTTAATATTCTTTTAGATTACTTTCTGGAGTTTGCAAAAAAAAAAATTACTAATATGGTTAAAATATGTAATCTGGATTGTTGCTTTTTAATCTGATCCATGCTGCTGGACTCTGCATTTTTAAAAATAATTTAATGTCAAATTGAAGATATGTCATAGCTTTCCAATATATAGGAACTGCTTCTCCAGGGACTTTAATGTGTCCTATAATGCAAACACATGTCTATTTTTACTGACCTAAATTAAAAGGTAATGAATTTTAGTGCAAATTATTCTTGTGTTTGCTAAAAACTGCTGAAAATAAATTTTAACCCTTCTTAAAAGTAAATTATAGTTATCTTTCAACATATAATAAAAATGTTGACTTCCCTCTAGATCATTTTAAATTTATGTCTAACATAAAAGATTTAGAAACAGAGCCCAGCATGGCTGGGCAGGAGAAACAACACACATTAAAATTCTGAATGTGTCTTTTTTTGCCTTGGTTTCCAAGGGTAGGAAAGCTGTGCTTGGTCTTTGAAACAGCTTTGAAACCTTCTGCAAAGTTTACAGTACTGCTGGCACAGAAAGAGCAGGACAAGCTGTGGTACACTTGACAGGTACAGTAACTAAACTGACCAAATTTGAATCAATAGGTATCCCACATATATTCCCATGTTTCCAGTCTTCCCTAATCCTGAGTGGGAATGTCTCCTGAATGGGAATCCCTAATGTCAAAAGATAGTGCTGTATCTGAGCTGCACTGTACCTGAGCTGCTTTGCCTAGATTCTCTTTTTCTGCTTCCTGATGGCTACATGAGAATTGGAATTGCAAGTCCCATCTCAGAATGTTCTGTGATTCTGTAAAATTTCCTATTAATCTATTTTCAATTCACATAACCTACGCAAATATCTGTCAGTTTTTTTCTTTTCATGGGCCACGGTTTAGGTATGACTGGGTATGCACTGTTTCTTCCAGTCTTCTGTAGGGGCTAAATCCCTTTCTATCTCTATAGGAGATTTTAAATCTACAGCCTTCTGTAGGAGCTAAATTTAAGCTAGATTCGTGTACCTCTGCACACAACATTTTTAATTGACTGTTAGAACATAGTTTATTTCTGGGACACATAAAACTAGGTTATAACAATGGTCTTGAGATAATTAAGGTAGATGTGAAAGAGAAGTAAAATTTGGAGATGCTAAGACAGGTCCTATAAGTAGAATACTAATGGGTATTACTTGAAAATCATGTTTGCAAGTAGATAGACTCCCACTTGAGTTAGCAAAGGTCACCCCCAATTAAAAACAAACTACAGTAAAAGAAGTCGATAACAGTACTTTAAATTTCTTTCATTATAAGAAGAAAGTGAAGATGGAGCACTTTGAATCTATGTCTAAACAGCTCAGTGAAAGGTAAAGCAAATACTATAGAGAATGCACAAAATCCTTGTTTAATTATTTTCATAAAAATATGAGAAATTAAATTAATTAAACAAAGCAATGAGTTGTAAAGTCAGACACCAGAAGGCTCAAAATATATTAAAAGGAAACAAAATATAATGGACCCAAATTCACATAATTGGTTATTTGTTTGGATTACAAAATAACCCAAATATAATGATTTAAAGGCAAAAGATGAGCACATAAGGCTTCAGCAGATTATGAGATGAGATTGAGCATCTTAAATTATGGGCATGCCAAAACTATATAATATTCACCTTTTTTGCAATATCAGAGTGCACAAGAAAATTCTTGGCTTAATACAATTTTTCTTCCCTATAATTACTTCAGTGTCTGGGTTCACAGAGAAAATACTTTTAGTACACAACTATTTGGCAATTTCTTTCTCATTTTTTACATTTTATTGTTGCTTGACTCTATTTTTATCAGCGCTCTTTTCTCTACTGTTCTCATTGTCTGTGGCTTTCTCTCATGGAATAGTTTGATCAAAGGCAAATCTATTCTATTTCTTGAAGTGTTTTCTCTATATATACATGGAAGAGATTGACTTGGCTAAGGGGGGAAGTGATTCTGACTTACTTAGTAATTTTATTTATTTATTAATTATAGATATCAAAGTGTTGACTGTAGCATGATTCATTGCTTCCTATTAAATCTAGTTCTATGTTGATTAACTATTAAATAAGCATTTTATTTTAGTATTGAATGAAGTGATGTTGCTACCATTTGCATCCCAGGTTGAGTACAGGTTGGAAGGTTCTTACTGCATTTGTAATTGGTTCTATATTAATATTTAGACTGATTAAGAGACTTTCTCTGTCCTACACCATTTAAATAGCTGCCTTCTCTTATTACTGTACCTTGTGCCCTGCCCAAACAAGTGCTTGCTTGTCTTATTCACAAAGGAAGATTTTGCTAGAAAGCCATCTGTGAACTATATTGTAAATCCATGTGTACTCACAGAGGGGGGAAAGAATGAGAGAAATGGAAACCTGGAAGTAAGGCTCGTGGCTGATAAATCCATGCTGCAAAAATAGGCTAAATTTCAATCATTTCTCAGCATCAACCTCCTGCCCAGAAGCAGAACACCAGGGTTCTACTTCTGCTGGCTCCCCAGTGTAGATGTTACACTACAGGTATAGTACAGGTAGAGCTAACAAGCTTCCATATGATCTTATGTGTATACCAACAATATGCAACATGCTGACTAGGTTCTGTCTAGGAATTTGCCCTGACAACCACTGAAAAGAGATTTCAGTTCCTTTATAAAATAGCTTTTTCTGTGTTTGAGGGTTTTTTTTTGTTTGTGGGTTGTTGGGTCCTTTTATGTTTTTTAATCTGGTAAACATTCCCAGCATCTTCATATAAAATTCTAAACAAAGACTCTTTGTATGTGCTGAGTCAAGGTGAGTCTCCCTACAGCATAATTGATAGAAGTTACTTTGTATCTGAAATGATGACATCTTCTTGTAATCAATGTGGTGAAACTAGAAAGCCACTACTACATTGTAAGAAAACTAGCACTAAGAATAAAAGCCTATACAATCAGAAAAAAAGGGTCAGAGGTATATAAATATGAATATCCACTCTAAGTGAAAATAGGCCTCTGAAAGAATAGAGACCTTAAAAATCATACTTTAGCAACATAAAATGTTTTGATTCACTCAACTAAATTGATTCACTCACTAAAAATATTATTATTCTGCCTACAGTCTCCATCAAAAAAGCGAAGGTGTTTTTCAAAAAGTGCAGCATCCTCCCATGTTGAAAAGCTTGTTTGAAAAAAAGACACTACAAAAAATTAATTAACAGTCATTATTTCTAGGGTCAATCCATCACCGTTTTCCAAAGGGGGAAAACAGACTTTATCAAAGTATTGCCTATTACATCATAAGTACAGAGTAAGTAAGGATATTTAAGGTTGGAAGGGACATCTGTAGATATATTTTCTCTAAAGCAAATGAATCAACACTTACTTTTTGCCCATGTAAATAATAGTAGCAACTGATCTTTGCATTTCCAAATAATAAAGCATAAAAGTCAAAACCAGGTAGCTTTGCCAGCCTGTGTAATCTGCCTCAGGGTAAGCAAAGCTGAAGAGTGTTCCTACAACAATACATAGTGCATTCAGAGCACAGGAAAAGATAAAGCGATTCTCAGAGCAGTGTTGCTCCAGAGGAAATATTTGAGGATGTACCCAACTCTTTTATAGATTTTTCTCTTTTTTTTTTTTTTCCAATTCATCGTGCTGTTTCTCAACATTTTTTCCCCTCTTTTCTTTGTCAGGACTCATTTTGTTACATAAGAGTACTGACCTTTGTCACATTTTTCCTGATTGCTAGACTACCAGATCTAAAGATTTACTCTCTAGTTCCCCAACAAAATCCTTTTTCATGACTTACTATTTTATGAATGAAGAGTGGATAACAGTGAAATTCTCAATGTTAATGTTAATATCATTAATAATAATTTTGCTGTTGTGTAGTGATGTAAAAAAATTAGATAAATATACTCATTCCCAAATATGCCCAAAATGGGCAGTGAAAAATTAGATGAAATTGCAAAATTCAGTGAAACAAAAAAGAACTTAGACAGAAGTTTCAGGAGGACAATCTCAGTGACAGAAAACTATTTTTCTCAGCTGTCTCAATATTGATTCATCAAATCATTAAAGCCATATGAAAATCATTGCATGGTTTAGATTTTTGATTGTACCACCAAGTTAGATGATAAACTATTCAGTAAGTTATTGGGGCAGATCAGCAATATCTGCTGTATAAATGGAAATTATTATTTAATGTAGCTAAAAAATAATAACAGTTATCCTTACACGAACTCAGTATTTTCATATGCATATTTCAATGAAGGTCACCTTAGTGTTAAGCTCTATGATTTTATTGCCCTGTAAAACATTCTTTGTAGAATCATTATATAAATCAAATTGAATACTACCTATAAATAAGGCTGATAATTCCCAGAACAGTAAAATCAAAATGTTCTGAAAACAGAGTGATTTATTTTTCCTAGCTTCTTACTGAATCCATGGACCACAAATCTTTTGATACAGAAATCTTAATGAAGATGTGTATTGCTAATAAATTTTCATCTTGTTAAATTTCATTCCCTATTTCATTTTCTATTAATTTCAAATACATTTAGATCTATAATCAAGCAAATCAGTACATGCAGAGTCACCTTTTAATTATGGTACTGAAATAGTATAATAGGAGTTGCAACAAATATTTAATGGTAAAATAGAAATTTCATTTCTGTCTCTGAATATTATTCAAATCCTGTTGCAATCCTTAAATAGGATTACCTTTTAGAGGGATTAAATAAATGACATTTCATAATGACTGATTAAACAATAAATTAAACAGGACTTTTTATTACTGCACAGAAAGTTACTAATACTCTAACATCGTTATTATGATTGGAAGAAGGGCTTTTACAACGTCACATTATTTGAGAATGTCACAGGGTTAATGGCAGGATCAGAGTTTCCATAAGAAATTAGACTCTTCAGACACCTTTGAGGTTTTCCCTGATTTGAGCTTCCAATATTGTTTATGGCTATATGGGATGTCTACTTTGAAAACATTGCCTGTTCTATTATGTAATTAAGCAAATTACATAAAGTTCTACATGATTGTGAGAAAATGCTTTTATTTTCCTGTAGTGGCATGGTGTAGGCTCTATAACCTCACCTCTCTAAGAACTATTCCATGGCTCATTTTCATTCCCTTACTCTTTAAAAAAAAAATAATAAATCATAAATATTTTCCCAAGAATTACATTCTCTGTGTTCAGAAAACAGATTCAGTAGTTTCTGTTTGCGATAACATCTTTAGCTGCTGATATTTCTTCTGGGTTCATGGTCAAGCTACAAGAAAAGAGAATTTTAAGAACTGGTCCTTGATTCAGTTCTGAAAACAGAAGTAGATATGAATATTAAAATCATTGCTGTCACTTCTATGATTTGTACATATTTGGATCTTTAGCCGTAGAAGCAAACATACGTGCATGATATACTGTCACGATATGATGTGCAACAGCAACAGAAATTAATTCTCTGGGTTCACTACTGTGTGAAAAGACATTAAAAAGCATGAAAAGGATTCACAACTACTTCATCCAGATATTTTACTTCCTGAACTACTGAATTTCTGGAAATCAAATGATACTTAAAAATAAGCCACCACTCAGATTCGAATAGACTGGTTGTTTACTCTGCATAGCATGTGGAAAGACTTCTTCAAGGCCTGCTATTCTTGTTAAAGATGCAGAAAAGAGCACACTGAAAGCAGACTTCAGCAGGTAACAACACATCTACCTGCCCGGAGGAAAAAACCCCAAATTCCTCCTTTGTGAGCAAGGGTAGAAGGATCTAAGACACCTCATATTTCCCTCATCATCCTGTTCTCACCCTGCAGAATCTCCTATGGTGCTGGAATAACCTGAGACAAAGAGGTAGTAAAACACAGGAAAGGGGCAAGGACAATTCCCCTCTCCTTTTACTGTCTTCCCCTGAAGGAAGCTGCTTGTACAAAGCTTGATATCATCATCCACTGCAGAAAAATGCTCTGAAAAACATTTTATTGGCTTTGACAGCTTTCAGTGAGAACATAGTTTTAGATTTACCCACTGATCTGAGCAACAAAAGCAGATCTTGGTCTCCAAGTAAAGTCATAATTTAGGTAGAACTGGGATCAGCAACTGCTTAAAATTAAATCTCCAATGGAATTTCCACTGCCTTTTGGTGTTTAAAAGAATCTAAGTTCCAATAGCACACCAGGGTCCTCTATCCCAAATGTTTAGCCAGTGACAAGAAGCAAGCATCTCTAACTCTGTTTTATACCATTTTATCAGTTTTATCCTGCAAACAAAACAAAAGAACAAGTGAACTTTGTACAGTAAAAAGTTCACCTGTGGGCAAAATACACAAAGCTTGATAGAATTGTGAAAATGTGTTCCTTTTTTTCCTCTTTAACGTTAAAATTCCTTTTATTTTCGGAAAAAAAATAATGGCTAAATGAAAAAAAAAAAAAGCCCGAAACAATAAGTTCAGTACTCATTGCTGATTAATCTTTTATATTTGAATGAAAATAAGCTAAATTGCTTGTAGTAAATAGCTATCAATTATATGCCCCACTCTCCATTTAGGAAAAGGTTTTTTCCTTCTAAAAATGATATATTTTGAAGCTCAGTTAACTATCCAGTGAATTGTCTTAGTCCATAAGAAATGATAAAGCCTCCTCTTTTAAGAGGCTTAGGAAACCATTACAATGTAAGAATTTGCTGATTTTTAGCAGTTCAAAATAAAATTTTTTGGACAAAAAATGAGCAAATTGGTCAATGCAAAGGTCTGGATCTTTTTTTCAACACATAGAAACAATTCCTCTAAAGGCAATATTCTCCTCATAGCATAATTTTATGTTCCCAATAAATACTCATCCTAAATCCACCCTGAAACATAAGTATACACCTTTGGACTGTAGAAATGCTTGAGTTTTATCTGGAAGGGTTTTGAGAGTGCACAGATGGCTATTACAGATTACCAAAATGGGGCTGGGCAATAACAGTGCCAGCTGTGTAACAACCAGTCCATCTCTAAAAGAGATTGCAAATTCAAAGAGGTAATCCTTTCAGTAAAGGTCTGGGAGCTGCCTCAGATGAACTGAGGCTCTACATCAGGAGGACAGAATTCTTTTACAAAAAGGACAGAATGCTTCTATCATATTTGCCATCAAAACTGTGTTCGCATAGGTGGTTTAGGGAAACGAAAGGGCTCGAATTTTCTCTTTTATATTACAACGATTACACCACTCAACACTCAGCTCTGTTTTATTTTAATCTTTCTAATCTGACCATAAAAAATTAATTCCAGAGAGGTTATATCAGTGGAGAGAGTTACTAGAGGGGCAGGCTGCTTTCTAGACCATTAATCCTAGCTGACGTCCACAGTGCTTGAAAACTATCTCTTGAGGAATATTTGCTGGTTTATTTGAAAATCTGTGATGTCTTTGCATATCATTGAAGCAGTGGGGGGAAAAAACCACAAAAATTAAAAAGAGACGCATTCAAAAGCCAGTCCTTGTATACTTGAATTTTGACACCACTTTTTTTCTTTCTTTCCAGAGGCAATGATTCCCCACAAAATTTGGCTTCTCCTTCATTTTCTTGCCCATCCCATTTGTTCTGGCCCACTGATACATTTAGCATTTTGAGATTCATATTTCACTAAATGCCTTTTTGATAAATCCTGAAAGAGTTATATATGTTTGGTATCCTAGACTTCAGTGCTTCAGTTCAGGGATTGACAGTAATAAGTATCTTGCAGAGAAGGTATTTTGATATCAGCCAATTAATACAATTAATTAAAGTAAAACTCTGAATGATTCTATCATTGTTATGAATACAGGACCATCTACATAAAGTTGTCAATAATGTCACATAAGACTGAACAAAGTAGAAATTGATATTACAGCAGCTACTGCTTTCTGGTGTCTCAGCTGAAACACTGAAAACCAAATAAACTATACAATTTTTTCTCCTACATTCAGATTTAAGTAAAACTCTTATTCCATACTGAAGAAATGTAGAAGTCACTATATTTCCCATGTTTCTACTTAAATAAATAGATGAATGAAGCAAATCTTCTTTCAGTCTTACTGGCTTTTTTTCCTCTATCATGAAGAACCAGATCTCATCCTTACTCAATACAAGGAACCTGATCACAGGAAAGTATCGGTATTACCAAAAAAACAATACCAAAAAAAAACTGAGTTAAGGACTTAGTTAAACTCACAAGGAGTTTAATCAGCTGGGGATTTAAAATTTTTAGCTTGTGCTTGAAAATCTTAAGTAAAATTTGTCCTTCCAGAATTTAATGAGTTTTTCATGATATTTGAATTGAATCAACAAAAATAACTGGGCTCTTTGTGGCATGGCAGTATGATCCTATCCCTTCAGAGGCTACAATTCATAAATCTATGTTTAAAAGCAGAAGACAGAAACTAGTTTAAAAAATCTTCATCAGATCATATGTAAAATACATGGCTCAAAGGGATAGGAAATGTTCTTATGGGTGGCTAAGCAGGGGAATTGCCTTGACTACCAACATCTCCTTCTAGTAACAGAGATGGTACTGAGCATAAAACGTTTCAATAGTTCCTGCAGCAATGTCAGCTGGAGTTCAAGCAGTACCAGAGACTGCCAGTGTCCTTTACAAGGCAAAGTTACTATCCTGTTAATGATCTGTTTTGTTTTCCCGTTAATGTCATTTGTCATGGTTTATGTCTGACATACCACTATTAAGGCATAAATCAAAGGTATTTGCATTTGCAATATAACATTTTAATACTAGTCTTTTTCCAAAAGTTCACTTTTTTTTTTTTCAGTGGAGGAGGTCATTATTTAGTGCTTCTATTAGGGTAAACCGGGCTTCTGAGCTGAGCTTTTTTTTTGTTCAGATTTAATGGCTCTTTTATAGACAATTGTATCATAAATTGTTTTAACTATTCTATTTGGTCCTTTTTTTTATTAAGAATTATTGTTGTGCCTCTGGCTTAGGAACTTTACTTGCTTATTCTCCAGTTTCCCACACGAAGGCTCCTAATATTTTATGGGGTGACATTTCTCATGTTCTAACCTTCATCTGAGAAGTGAACTCTTTCTTAGTTTGAGGTGGATTGTCTAACTAGGGCAATTACATGATATACACTGAAGATTGCTTTAAAATAAATTTAAATTAAGGACACTCATTTATTTCCTTCTAGTCATGCCAGAGAGAGAGTTACCAGAGCTGAAATTATAAATACTTTTTTTGGAAGTTGAATTGGATTCATACCATTAGGAAATGGCTTTTTGTTTTCATGTGGGTGCAAACCAATCATTGGGTAACTCCTAATATCTGTCAAAAGTATTTCATTCACTGGACATAATGAAAGTAAAACCTCAACAAAATTATTTGGAGACAGTACATTCTCTAAGTTAGATAGATAAATTTTTAGTTGCCAGATAGATAATTTAAAGCTGGCCAGGACACATGAAGAGAAAAAATGGCTCTTGCGACATGTTTTGTAGCCTAAGAAGTTGACAAACACTGGGTATTCCAACAGAAAATCCACCTAAAAACAGAGCCTTATGAGCAATAGTATTTTTTGTCTACTATAGTAGTTCCTTTCCTCCCCATTTGCTTACGGAGATAAAGGTTGGAAAATTAATAACTTTTGGTAGAAATTGAAGGAAATGCTTGCAGGAAGAAGCAGGGTAGGAGATAGAATTACTGCTAAATAAGTACTAGTGGTACTTATTTAGTAAAAATTAAGCTGTTTATTTGGGGAGAATTTTTTTTGTGGTTTCTTCACAGAAAATATATTCACAAACTTGTTTACATTTTACACCTTGCATATCTGTTTTCCTGCATCTAAACTGTGACATTTAATTGTTTGATCAAGCATAATACTTGTAAGTGCATTTCATCCCACTCCTTTAGCAACAATTTCTGAGTGAAGCTGGCTTCTATCTTCTGCAATTTCATGCATTTATATATGTGTATATATAAATATATATATTTTTATATATATAAAAATATATATGTGTATTTTATATGCATGTTTCAAATATGGTATAGATTCCACTTCCCTTTTATCCACTAAAGACAATAAAGAGCTGTGAGACTAGAATTACACTCCTTCACTTTGTGTCAGAATTAAAAGGGAATTTTCTGCGACAAATTTTGTCTTTTTAATGCATTTCAAATTGAACTGAAAATAATATCAAATCAAAGATGTAAAATTTGTTAAGTTTCCTGCTTTCTTATTACAAAGAATATAGTGTAATAAAATGTATATTTATAGGACAGAGACTACACATAACAGTTCAAGTGAAGAGGTGCTTTCTTATAGCTTCTACAACAATATTCTCACAAGTATTTGGTACTATTTCCATTTAGACATCATCAAAAACATTGCTCTCACCTCCCCTTGGAAACCATATGATACTTTAGTATCATTATTTGCTATTGGTACATCAAGTTTTTGTATTAATATATAAGTAGGACTTTTAAGATTATAAATATATCTAATACCTTATGTACCAAGTTATAGACTTAAAAGTCTCAGCCGGGCATAATATAGATCCAAATCACTACCAGGACTTTAAAGCAGAAATAGGATTCTAGGAAAAGAGCCAATAAAAAATTTTCTCACATGCATGTCTTCCTTGTAGCAGTAGGTAACATTTTTGAGCTGTATAAGAATGCCCCATATTTCAATGAATTTCAACCTTTGGCCAAGCATCCCAAAGGGCTGTTATTCCAAATTTTTCAGAATGACTGCAAAAGCCCTCAAAAATTTCACTAAGAGCAGTGACAAAACATCTTCCCATTTTATTCTTATTCTGTTATCCTGGGTAAAAATTTTGCAGAGCAACATCAGTGGAAGAAAAGGAAATATTCTATTGTCTGTGACAAATTTGAAAATACCCAGAAGTGCACAGGTAATGCTAAAAGCAATGACCTAAGCCTAATATCCTGCAATAAAGAGCATCTATATTATTGCCTTGAACTAAAAATTGCTACAGTTGAACCAGGACTTTTGTCCTGAGTTCCATTTCTAGTTATAACAAGTCATAAAAGGAATGCCTCAGT
This sequence comes from Molothrus ater, assembly GCF_012460135.2. Taxonomy (NCBI): domain Eukaryota; kingdom Metazoa; phylum Chordata; class Aves; order Passeriformes; family Icteridae; genus Molothrus; species Molothrus ater. The sequence goes on along the minus strand of NW_023416508.1, from coordinate 649 downwards.
GGTACTTTCATATACACATGCATGCACACACACAGTAATAATGGTATGCAGTCCCAGGGCCCAGCAGGTTATTGAAAGGAAAGTATTCAGCCCAGGCCTGATGAAGGAAAAATACAAGATTACAGTGCATGTGATGTCCTGCAGAGAGTCCAGGGATGTCTTATTTAGCAGTGTGCACAGCTGCAGCACAATTCTGAACTCAGATTCATCTGTCTTCTCAGCAAGGAAAATTAGGCAAAACAGAATTCATGCTGCCACAAATCTAATGCTTTAAACTAAACCACTAGAGGTAACTCTACTAGATGTAGGATAGTGTACTCCATCTTTATGGAAGCATGAGAAACCTCCTCCATCAGTACCATCTGCAAAGGTGTCATCACCAGTACATGTGCAAGGCATTGCCACTGAGAAGTCATACCTGTCTTCTCCACTGCCATAGCTTCCACAACAGTATTAGTGCAGATCACAGTGGTCTACTGACTTCTTTGAAAGCCTTCTTTACCCTTTTTAATTTTTTGCTCACAGAGGCCATATCTTTCTGACATAAGAACAAAGAAAAAACAATCCAAGCAGTTTATATAATTAGAACTATAGAAACCACTGTGTTGTTTCATATATGGCTAGGATGTTTTTACAAATAGCTCATAAA